>NC_090741.1:96034588-96042088 GCF_036898095.1 Palaemon carinicauda | reverse complement strand
GTTTCTTTTCTGTGTTTTTCGAGTCCTTAGCGAGAAGAGACACCTGAGTGTACTTGTGAGGAACTCGATTGCTAAAACGAACAGTTCGAGCTCAAGGTTACCAGCACATACTTCAGCAGCTTCCTTTTGTGAGCTTTTAAAGGATTGCAATACCAACATGTGACAGCTTTTAGCAAGTTCATATCTGCCACCTACGGTGATTTGTAGTTCCTGGAGTCCTCTTCTGTGGTCCGCATAGCTGAGGTAAAAATCCCGGCTTTGAGGTGGACTCAGGAGAGACACCACCGACGACGCATCCTCACCGTAGTCAGCTGCGGGAGCCTTGGAGGTCATGGTGTCATGTAGGGAGGCAGTTGCCAGGTAGGAGCAATTATTTTCATTTTTTTTTGGGGGGGGGGGATTGGGACTCCATTTCCCTACCTTTGATGAAAAGTCCTGCAGAGCTTCACCACGTTACAGTAGCTGAGAGTGAATTGGAGTCGCTACTTTGTTTGGAGTGAGTGGTGGTTACATCCAGCTTCTAAGAGTATGAGTATATATATATATATATATATATATATATATATTTATATATTTTATGATTTGTTTAGTTTTTAAGTGTGGTGTTTCCTGTTGGGGAATTTTGTTGGTTATTAGTCACGTGTTTAGATTATCTAAGTATTGGAGAGTTTTGCCAGGGTGTGGACGTGCTGTGTTGAGCTCTGCTATTCATGCCCCAAGTCATATTTTATCTTTGTGTTTCTCACCTATAATATCATTGAAAAGATATTGGTTAGTCTTATGGCGAAATGTAAGTGATAAGAAACGGTATACCAGGTCTGCTTCTAACTATATCTGCTTCAAATGTAATGAAACAGATGGAGGTCAGAAAAAATGGATAGCATGTGCTGAAATCTGATCCTGAAGTTCAGAGGGCTATTCATGTTAATGGAAACAAGTTTCGTTACGATGGGGTATCTATAACATACGTGATAGGTTCCACGTGATCACCTGCTACCACTGTCAGAGGTACGGACATTTTGAAAAAGACTGCAATTCTAAGAATGAAGATAAAGTCTGCGGGAAATGTTCGAGGGAACACTCCACCAGGGAGTGTAATTCGGAAGTGTCAAAGTGTATTAACTGCACAAACTTAAACAGACCAAGTGACCATACAGTAAATTCTAGAGACTGCAATGCTTTTGACTTGGAATTGAAAGGAATAGCGAAAAATACTGATCATGGCTACTAGGGATGATATAAACTGTGGCTATGAAAATATACAATCGGTAGGTAATAAGACTGTTCAAATTCGAGAATTAATAAACGAGAAATATTTAGATATACTAACAATATCTGAAACATGGCTAAATAACTTTGACAAGGCAAAGATCACTGAAATGATGCCCCCCACACATGTCCTCTTTCACATACCAAGAGAAAGTAGGTCTGGTGGAGGTGTGGGACTCTTTATTCATAAAAGTTACTAAAATTTCAAAACGTTGAAAAGAATTAGTGTAACAAGCTTTGAATTTACAAAAATAAAATTTAAGCCAAAAATAGAAGAATATCCTATATGAAAATCTATAAACCTCCTAGAACAAGCTCTAGTATCTTTTTTTGAAGAATTCGGTGCTCTCATTGAGATGATTATCATGGAAAAAAACGATTTGTTATCTGTGAAGACGTCAATTTTTGATGTATGAAGCATCAAATCCTGACGCTTTGGCATTTAGTAAGTTACTAGAATCATATTGACTATTGAATAATGTCGACTGCACAATTACTTTAACTGGTCATACATTAGACTTGATTATAAGTGATGACATGAATAATATTGTGTCTGATATAAAATTCGAAGAGAAATGTACTATCTCCCCGGTAAACAAACCTATTACCTTTAGTCTACCTATCCAGAAACATGCATTAGTAAAGAAAATAAACTTTAGGCATAAATCTAGTTTTTCTCCTACCGTATTTATTGAAGAAGTTTCAAAGGAAAAAAAATGATGCTATCTACATTCCCTGTGATCATGATGACCACCGTTTGTTAGGAGCTATGTTTGCTAACTGTCTTATGACCACTTATAACAAAGTAAGTAAAGGTTAATATGATACCATGTGCCCACCGATGGAAAAGACTATAACCGTAGAAGACCACATCTCCTTGGTTTGATGGAGAGTCTTTGGTAAAAAAAAAAAAAAAAAGGGAAAAGATTTAAAGAAAGGAAGTGGAATAGGTTAAAAACTGCAAGTACTTGGGTAGAATACAAAACTGCTGCGTGTCAATAGAACTACCTACTAAGAGGGAATAAAGTTAATACCGTAAGAGGAATAATATCCTGAATGGTATAATGGGAAATACAGTGACCAGGAACTAATAAATAATTTTCAAGTATTCTTTGAAAACAAAATTGAAACCATAACCAGATCATTTGTAAATACTCAACATCAGATTCCCGATACACCAGGCACACAGAAAAAATTAATACGATTTAACAAGATAACACAAGATGACATGACCAGAATTATCAAGAGAGCAAAGAAAACAAAATACGTGATCAATCTTATGCCAGTATCTCTAGTAATTGGAGAGAGTCTTTTCTAGCCTAGCCGAAATAATAATGAGAATAGCAAATGTAAGTATTGATGAAAGTAAGTTTCCTAAATCTGAAAAAAATGGCTATAGTCACACCAGTTTTGAAAAATTCTCTGGACTACCAGGAATTTTGCTCATATAGATCTATTTCAAATCTATCCTTTGTTTCAAAAGTGCTTGAATACGTAATTCTTGGACGACTGGACATTCATTTAGAAGTACTAGAAGCTTTGCCTGACAACCAATCTGCCTACTACTCCAGGAGCCAAGGGGTGTTCGCATGCTAAAAAGGGCCCCTAGGTTACTCACTATTTTCTGAAAGAACATCACCTGGGGCATCATTTTAGCAAGGGTAGACATTCTGAAACCCGGCAGTAATCTTGCTAGGGATGGTTTTGTAGCTATTGACCATACTGAAAATTTCCGCAAAAATTTGGAGTAGGGGAAATTCAAATCTTAATAATTCAGTAAGGAAATAAGCTATTTGCATGAAATACCCATCAAAATGTAGCTTATAGGGCTTGCTACAAGATGAAAGTAAGAAATATTAAAATAGGTCAAGGTCAAGGTCACCAGAGCTCAAGCAATGACGTAATTTGACACTTGCCCAAAATCTGGGCCTCTAAAAACTTAATATTAAACTAGAACCCAGTTGTAAACTAATTTATTCCTTCATTTGTAGATTCTAGTAGAGTACTACATAGGAAAGTTTTTAAAAATTATTTGAAGAAAGAAACACATACTTTAACCCTTTTATTTTCAAGTCAAAATATCGAAAAAATGCCAAAAATGCAATTTTTCAAATTTTGTGCATGTTATGTGAGCTTTTTGAAAGTGTATCAAAAGAGATAAAAACACCCCAAAACTTTAGAAAATACAGGATTAAGAATAGTAAGAAACCTATAAATGTCTTTTTAGAGGGGAACAGAGGGGCCATGAGGGTAAGGCTATGGGGGGTAGGGGTAGGGGGGTAGGAGGTAGACGTTGAAAGAATGGTGTTGAAAGTGTTTTCACTTATCATTCACAGTTTTTAATCTACTGCCTGTGACCTGAACTTACTCCCTGTGCATTGGGCCATACATGCAGAGGCCTGTGAATCAGTGAGTCAGCACCTTTATAGGGAATCCCCACTTTCTACACTGTACATTTTGCTTGTGTCCATGAAGCCACTCATCAGTGTCCCTAAGTTTCTTTCATGGAAATCATGCATTTCTAGGTGAGTACATATAGATGGATAGATTAGATTAAAATACATCATGTAGCCTTCCTTGAGTGGGTACTCTCTTACTATTTCATGTAATTTAAAGCCATTGGGCATTTGATGTGAAGAGATGAGATGAT
This sequence comes from Palaemon carinicauda, assembly GCF_036898095.1. Lineage (NCBI taxonomy): Eukaryota > Metazoa > Arthropoda > Malacostraca > Decapoda > Palaemonidae > Palaemon > Palaemon carinicauda. Next base: position 96,038,169 of record NC_090741.1, on the reverse strand, counting down.
GTTGCATTGCATTTCAAAATCTTAGGTGTACATTATACATACACATATACAGTATACATAACATACATGTACATAGATAAATTGCATACACATTAAAAATTAATGTCAGGGGGTTAGTAGTAGGGGGTTAGTTAGTAGTAGGGGGGTTAGTTAGTAGGGATACATTCGTTGAGATGGTTTCTATCCTTAAGGACCTCGTCAGAGCAGACTGGGAGGGGAACTGGCAGTTACACCTTTAAAGCATCCACACCGCCCTGCCAATCTTTGTAGGATGTGACCGCACCAACTATTACCGATGGGCATCTGTTTACTTGGAGGATATGCGGAGACTGCAGAAGGATGCGCCAGACGTGTATGAGAAGTTTGCTGCCGGAAAGTTCAGCATAAAGAGGACGCCTGGAAAGTTCAATGCGATTGGAGCTGACATGTGCCTAGAACAGACCATCAATAGGTCACAGAAGAGTGCCAGTGGAATCATAGGTAGTACCAAGAAGAAGAAATTTGTTGCTCAATGGGAGATAATATATCATGAAATGTTGGCAGTGGTCAATATTCAACGGCAGATCAGTGGTGTTTCAGTCCCAAGTACTGAACTTACAGTTGGTCATGAGTTCAATGTCTCGGCTACGTTGAGCTCTGAAATGTTAGCTCGTGATGTAATAGAATACATCAAACAGAATGAAAACCCAGCAGGCGTATCTGAAGCAGACATTCATGTGGAGCAGCCAAAGTTGCACAACATTCTTACCCAAGAAATTGTGTCCAGTGAAATCTGTGATGACCTACTGAATTTCAGGAAAAAATCCAGCGATCTCTATGACACTGTTTGACCTAATCCACAGGAATAACTTGAAGACATTCAAATCAATGAAACCAGAGAAAGGAAAGTAGCAAGCTGGAAAACAGGGAAGCAAAAAACTTGCTAAAGCTCAAAAGATATTTGACATTGCTTGAGTGAGAAACTATGATATGAAGGAACTGCTGAGGCCTGACTTAATTGAGGAAAGCTACCTGTTTGACGAGAATGGACTTATGTCGAAGCCAAATAAAAGTGAACTTTGCAAAGGCTTGGAAGATGAGCATTTAGACAAGAAGAAAGACTATCCGCCTCCAGATGAATGGAAAAAAGTAAAAACTGCTAGCATCGTTGATGTGATGTGTTGTTTACGCCAAATGAAGACATCATTTTTGAAGACGTTTGGAGATCTTTGTGCACGGTTCCTACAGATGGCATATGGACTGAGTAAAGATTCTAATCGTATTGACTTTGTCTTCGATACATACGTGGAAGGCTCCATAAAAGACAGTGAACGTCAGAGAAGACTAAGTTGCGGTCCAATTGATTTGAATGTCATTTGTGAAGAGACACCACTGCCAGTTTCTATGGACGCTTTCTGGGCTCCTTCTACAAACAAGTCAAAGCTCCAGGGACTCTTGAGAAACTATGTACTAGCACACCCAAGGCCAATGACAGATATTGTTTTGAGTGGAATTGGATTCTCACCCAATATTGACCCATGTCAGGGCATTTTCAATGGCAGTGACCCAACCCCTGTACCAGTGTTGGACCTGGACATTGAAGAAGCCGATGTGAGAACAATCCCACATACACTTGATGCTACCAACTGCGGGGCAGAAAGAGTTGTTCTCCTTTCTAATGACACAGATGTGGTAGTTCTTGGATTGCATCACTGGAGTATTATGAAGGCACATGGTTTAAAGGAACTGTGGATAAAGGCTGGCGTTGCAACCACCACAAGATATATTCCCCTCCATACGTTGGCAACTAGAATGGGCCCTGAGAAGTGCAAAGTTATCATCCCGCTTCATCAGCTGACTGGATGTGACTCAACAAGTAAATTCGGAACGAAAACAGCGGCTTTGAAGGCCAAGCCTGAGAAATTTCTCCAGAACTTTGCCATGAATCCATATGATACAGATTTCACCTTAGTGGAAAAATTTCTGGTGCAGGTGTATCCATTGAAAGCTCCAGGTGATTGTCAAACAATGGACCACCTCAGATACCATGTATTTCACCACAGTTCCAAAACAATCCTAGATCTTCCACCAACCAGCAGATTGATCAGAGGCCATATCCAAAGGGCTGTCTATGGGTCATACATGCAGACACACTGTTTGGATAATCCACATCTTGATCCCATAGACTTTGGTTTCTTTGAGCAGGATGGCCTATTGCGTCCAGTGCGGGATCAAATTTTGATGCCACCTGACTTTCCTATGCCATGCACATGCACTTCATGTGCAACGAAACGTTGTTCCTGCAGGAAGCTTGGCATCAGGTTCTGCCCTTACTATCAGTGCCAAGCTTCAGGCAAGGGGTGCAAGAATGTAGGATAGATCATCATACAGAATAGATTTAATCACATTGAATGGTGGTTTGGATGTCAGCTCCACTTTCATAAAAGAATTTTCTTGGGTTGCGAAACGTCAGTGTTTGCAATGAGGATGTTTTTAATAGTTTGGTTTTACCCCTAAGGGTTCTGCATGATAACCATGTGTCACCGGCAACTAATTTCCTTTGATTATTTGAACGATTCATCATATCAAATAGTTTAGTTTAAAAATGGCATTTTTCCGATTTTCAAATATTTTCGTCTTGGGCCTGAGAGGGTTAAAAGACAGGTTTTAGACATTATGACATTATGATAGGTTTCTTACTATTTAATCATGTGCTGTTTAAAGATTTGGGGCTGCTTTAATCTCTTTTGATACGCTTTCAAACAGCCAACATAACTAGCATAAAATTTTGAAAAATCGCATTTTTGCCATTTTTTTCGATATTTTGACTTGAAAATAAAAGGGTAAGGTGTGTGTTTTTTTTTCTTCAAATAATTTTTAAAAACTATCCTATGTAGTACTCTACTAGAATCTACAAATAAAAGAATAAATTAGTTTACAACTGGGTTCTGGTTTAATTTTAAGTTTTTAGAGGCCCAGATTTTGAGCAAGTGTCAAATTACGTCATTGCTTGAGCTCTGGTGACCTTGACCTTGACCTATTTTACTATTTCTTACTTCCATCTTGTAGCATGCCCTATAAGCTACATTTTGATGGGTATTTCATACAAATAGCTTATTTCCTTACTGAGTTATTAAGATTTGAATTTCTCCTACTCCAAATTTTTGCAGAAATTTTCAGTATGGTCAATAGCTACAAAACCATCCCTAGCAAGATTACTGCCGGGTTTCAGAATGTCTACCCTCGCTAAAATGATGCCCCAGGTGATGTTCTTTCAGAAAATAGTGAGTAACCTAGGGGCCCTTTTTAGGATGCGAACACCCCTTGGCTCCAGGAGTATACAGAAAACTATACTCTACGAAGACAGCCATCTGCTCGGTTGTAAATGATATGCTAGAAATAATGGATGAAAATAAATGTGGTATTTAAATATTGCTCGATCTCAGTGCTGCTTTTGATACAGTTGTGCATGAACTGCTACTAAATGATATACGGGCAGTCGGCGTTGAAGATCAGGCTTTCGAATACCTAAGAGACTACTCGGTTGGTAGAAATTACTGTGTACAAATTGGAAACTCGTATTCATCATATGCACCCTTAAA
>NC_090741.1:96027088-96029588 GCF_036898095.1 Palaemon carinicauda | reverse complement strand
TAGTTGAAGATAAAGAAGAGGAAGAAGAAGAAACAGAAGAAGAAGAAGAAGAAGAAGAAGAAGAAGAAGAAAAAGAAGAAGAAGAGAACAATGAACAGGATATGTGTAAGGATGCAGAAGAAATCATTGATATAACCTATGATGCCATCCAACAACATACTTATGAAGAAATAAATTACCAGATGGAAACAAATAATAGACCCAAGAGACTCTACCCGGACCTACATAATTTTAGGGAAGAGCAAGAACAAGAAAAAATAGAAAAGAAGGATATAGTCTGCAATATGCTGAAAAGAGGGAATTGCAGATTTGGCGAAAGATGCTACTACAAGCATCCAAATATATGCCATAATTATGAAATATATGGTAAATGTGCGTATTTAGACGGATATGGAGACGAATGCAGAGATCTCCATCCAAAAAATATGCAAAAACCTAAAGGAAGGAAAAAGATGCATTTACAACAAAAAATGTCGATATATGCATCCTGCAACCATGAATGCAAGTAAGAAAACTCAGCAAACTGAAAAGAAAAATGAAAGCAAAAAAGAAACAAAAAAAGAAACAAAAAAGCAGGCCGTGTATATACCGCGCTTTGAACCAAGAGCCCCAAGATATGAGGCCTTTCAACCCAAACCTGCACATTTAGAGCCCAACTACAAAGAATGCATCTATAATGCCAGGGGTTGGTGCAGATATGGGGACAGTTGCAGGTATACACACACAAATAAATATGAAGGCGAAAGAGCAAATATAATAGAAAAGTTGGATTTTTTAATGGCAGAATTCCAGGAAATGAAGAAAAGAACATCATATCAGAACAGGAAGGAAGCATGGGAGAATCCATATTATTACCAATATTAAATAATGGGGATGAAACAAAAACCATAATAGTAATGAATGCACAGGGTTTAGTCACGAGTAACTCTAAAAGGAAAATAGAGTTCTTAGAAGAACTAACCCAAATTGAAAAAATAGATGTATTAAATATAAGTGAAACATGGTATTCCCAAGAGACTGGCAGTGATGACCAGATAAAGGGTTTCTAAACTTATAGATCAGACAGAAAAAATAGGAATCAAGGGGGAACCGCAATATATGGAAGAGACATAAATCAAGGAAAAGTATGTGAAAAATACAGCAACACAGAATGTGAATTGATTGCGGTAGAATTTGAATTTGAAAAACTAATGAATATTGTAGTTTACAGACCCCCAAACACTAAGGAGTTTGACATAATAATAGAAAAAATAGATGATATATGTAGAAACCATAAAGACTGGAATATACTCCTATCCGGAGATTTTAACTTTCCTTTCGTGGACTGGAAAGAACGGATAGAAGAAAGTGGTTGTATGTATACATATAAAAAAGATAGTAATAGTAGCGCAGAAGATAAGAGGCAATTTGAAAAGCTTCAAGATATGCTATTAGAACATAATATGCAACAAATAAACCACATTCCAACAAGAAAGGAAAATGTCCTAGATCTAGTATTTGTGAATGAGGTGAATTATGTTAAAGAAATAATAGTGTATAACACGGGAATTTCAGACCACAATGTCATAGAATTGATAGTTCATTCCAAAGCAAGTGATCACAGAATTAATAAAAGCACAAAACTTTGGGAAGGATATGGAAAATATAACTTTTACAGTAAGAATATAAAATGGTCAGAAATAAATGAAGAACTGAATAAAGAATGGAAAAATGTATTTATAAGTGATAATATACAGGTAAATACGGATATACTGTACAAAATACTGGAGAAAATTATTGAAAAATATGTACCGAAAAAAAAACAATAAACAAAAGACGTGCATACCAAGAGACAGAAGGATCTTATTTCAGAAAATTAAAAAGTGGAAGAAAAATCTTGCAAAAGAAAAAAATGTGTGGAAAATGAGGGAAATAAAATGTAAGATAGAAAATGCAGAACAAAAGATTTATACTGTCGAAAGAAAAATGAAAAAAGGGACTTAGAAGAAAGGACACTTCAAAATATAAAAAGAAACCCCAAAGTACTTTACTCCTATGCAAAAAAGATGAATAAAAGGAGAATAGAAATAGGCCCTCTAAGAATTGAAGGACGGCTAACGAATGAAAAAAAAGGAAATATGCAACATATTAGCAGAAAAATATAAGAGTGAGTTCACGCCAAGAATTGCGAATGAGAATAATGAAACAGAAATGAGAGAAGAAAATGTTGAATATCTAACGGATATAGATATTAATGAAGCAGATATTGTCACGGCTTATAAACGAAATTAAAAATGGATCGGCAGCCGGACCAGATGGAGTTCCAGCGATTTTGTTAAAATAAACTGCAAACACTATTGCGAAGCCACTTGCAATACTGCTAAGACAGAGTGTAGATATGAGCGAGATATATGTTAAACATAAATTAGCTTATATAACCCCTATCTTCAAAAGTGGATCAAGACTAGAGGCAAGCAATTATAGACCTGTTAGTCTAACATCACATATTATGAAAGTGTAT
>NC_090741.1:95997088-96012088 GCF_036898095.1 Palaemon carinicauda | reverse complement strand
AGTATAGGTTAGGATGTGGAATTGACTCAGCCCCTTGCCGGCCGGCAGAGCTGGCCGGCAGGGGTCTTACTGTACTGTACATCGTTCTACTTCTGGACCTAGTATAGGTTAGGATGTGGAATTGACTCAGCCCCTTGCCGGCCGGCAGAGCTGCTGGCCGGCAAGGGTCTTATGTTTTCGAGTGCTGCCCGGACCTCTCTTGGTCCCTAATCCATGCCTGCCGGCAGAGCCGGACGGCATTGGTCAAGGAAGCCTGAATTAGTTTCTCCCCTTCCTTATATGCACTCTTTCGGTTGCCGGGCTTGGAGGTTGTGTACACTCTTATCCCGGCATCCATTCTATTTTTCTTCTAGTGCTGTACCTGTCCCGGCTGCCGGCCTATGAGGCCAGCTGCCGGACTATGAGTCCGGCAGCCGAGCAGGTGTAGTCCTCTGGTTCTTTGGCTGCCAGCTGGCATCGGTCTTGTACCTTTGCCGGCCGGCTTATGTCAGCCCTTGTCTGCCGGTCACCAAGAGTGTGGCCGGCAGCTGGGTACTACCTTGTGTAGTTGCTGGCCGGCAGCCATTGCCGGCCAACACTGGCTGTTACCGGCCGGCAGTTGCTGCCGACCGGCACAGGCATTTGAACCAGAGTGCTGCCGCCCTATAGCTGTTAAGTAGTATACTTTAAAGCTAGTTGTAGTGTGTGACCGCCGGCAAAGGCAGGCCGGCACACATCCCCCTATACTGTACTAGTATTCTTCAGTATAACATATACAGTAAAAAAAAACTATGGTAAGGGTTTTGGTACAGCACTGTGTCTTCTAACACTATTGTTTTTTCTTTTTTTCTTGCACATCCCTTTGCTGTTGCCCTACAGATAGGAAGCTGAGTTCTTCCCTGTCTATTATCCAGGATTTTAAAATCATTGCTTAGGTGTGAGCTCCACCTGTTTCCTCTGGAAACCTTGCATTGGTTACTCTAGAAGAGATAAACCATTTTGATTTTATTATCTGGAAGGCTGCAACAATGGGTTGTGAGGGAAACACAAGTGTGTGTCTTTCCTTTCTGAATTGTTATGCTATACTATGCATATCCAGTGATACATAGTTCACTTGATACTCATGGAAATTTCTTCTCTTTACAGAAGGACACTCCGAAGTGGGGAAGTGCTTTCTGCAATGTCAGCAGCAAGAACCTCTGCGGACATGAGTTTTGTAGGAGACACGCAGCATACGCTGTCTCCAAGGATGATCTCCGGTATTGGTACCCTCAGGTATGTACTGTGGGCACTAACCTGATTACTGAGACATTTAAATAGCTAGGAAGAAGCTTCGTACCTGGGTAAGGGGCTTCCAAAAGAACACTTCTGGCCCTTATCTTCCAAGTGAGAAGATGAGTGCGTATCCTTTCCCTAAGGCATCAGCTGATGCAGTGATTCCCCAGCCTCAAGAGGAGATCCCCTAAGTTCAGATCCAGGTGGATGCTGAAGTTGCGGTTGCGATGCAAGACATCCAGCTAGATGACAGGATGTCTGATGTGGACGGGTGTCAGGAGGAAGACCTCCTGGTAGAAGCCCAGGATGAAGTTCAAGCCCCTCTACATCGGCCGGTCTCCCAGTAGAGCTGGGACAGGCCCTCTCTTCTATTGTTGGAATGATCCAACAAATGCAGAAGGAGAATCAGGAGAAGGGGGCTGCAATGGAACTGCGAATGCAGTTCCTTGCAGAATCACATGGGCCCCTGAAAAAGCTCAATGTGAAAGACCTTCCCTTGTGCTCAGATGCTAACCCATGGAGGTATGCTGAGCACATGCCGATGACGACTGGAAAGATCGTCATCTCGGATAAGCTGGGCTCAGTTCCCCTGGAGGAGGTGGAATTCTGGCCCAGCAAGGCATCATATCCGGACTGTTATGTCCGGCTGAGGAAGGAACCAGCTTCAAAGGAGGAGACAGAGCCGAAGGAGGTCATAGCGATGGACCATGCTAAGGCTCAAGTTCTACTTTCATCCTCGATGAAAGAGAGGGGCTTCTCTAACTCAAAGGTAGCCGCATTGAATAGGAAGCTCCCTTCCTTTGTGTCCTCGCCTACTAGAGCCTTCCCCTTTTTACAGAAAGGGTTTCTGGCTGTACTAAAAGCAATCGAGGCCGGCAAGTCTTGCCTCTCCCTAGAGGAGTGTAAACCCTTGTCGCTGGCCCTGCCTATGGACCACAAAGACTGGAAGGACGTCCATCTTACGTTCTCAGTAGGAAAGTTGGAGGCTGATATTGCCGGACGTCAGTTCGGCAAGGACCTCCCTAAGCTGTCTGACTTTGTTTTGCGAAGTGAGTTCGATACAAAAGAAAGACTGACTGCCTCAATGTCTCTTCAGACTACTCTCGAGACGATGGCAAGTGACCCCAAGGTCCATGAAATGTTCATGGTAGTGGCCAAGCCTCATCTGGCCACAGTGACGAAGGACCGTTATGGCTTCGTCAAGGCAAGGAGAGCTTGTAGGGAGTTCGTGTTTACCTCGGCTACAGTGAGGCACGAGCCAAAGAAACTAATCTCCTCCAACATTTGGGGAAAAGACCTTTTTCCCTACCGACTTGGTCAAAGAAGTTGTTGATAAGGCCGCCTTGGAGAATAGAAACCTTCTCCAGAAGTGGGGCCTGGCTATCAAAAGAAAGTCTTCCCCAGATGAGGGTCCTCAACCAAAGAGGAAGACTATAAGGACTAGGCTACCGTCTCGGCCAGCCAAGCCTCTTAGACAGCAACAGCAACTGCAATTGCCATTGCCCCCAGTGCCCCAGATCGTGCCACAAACCCCGACCACCTTTCAGTGGGTACCCCAGGCCGTGTCGACACAGTCCACGGCATTCACCCCAGCGTTCGAAGGGCAGTCTACTTCCTTTCGAGCAAAGCCTAGAGGAGCAGCCAGAGGCTCGTCTAGACGCCCCTCAAGGGGAAGGGGATTCAGGGGTGGTCGTGGTCAGGAAGGCAAGACCTCAGGACGGCAGTCCAAATGAGGTGATACCGGTAGGAGGGAGACTTCTGAAATTTCGGGATCGGTGGACCTTCGATCCCTGGGCCCACAGCCTACTCAAGAATGGACTGGGCGGGAGATGGTACAGCACTCCACCCCCGTGCCTTCGGTTTTTCCAACACTCCACCCCCGTTATGGAGGAGTACGTTCAAGAACTGTTGGAGAAAAAAGGTGATCCGAAGGGTGAAGCCCATCAATTTCTAAGGGAGGCTGTTTTGTGTTCCCAAGAAAGACTCGGAAAAGCTCAGAGTCATTCTGGACTTGTCGCCACTCAACAAGTTCATAGTGAATTGCAAATTCAAAATGCTAACACTGCAACACATAAGGACCTTACTGCCCAAGAGGGCATATTCCGTCTCTATAGACTTGTCAGACGCCTATTGGCACATTCCAATTAACCATCGACTCTCCCCCTACCTAGGGTTCAGGCTACAACGAAGACTATACGCCTTCGGAGCCATGCCATTCGGGCTAAACATAGCCCCAAGGATTTTTACGAAGCTTGCGAGCGTAGCTCTCAAACAATTACGCCTAAAGGGAATTCAGGTAGTAGCCTACCTGGACGACTGGTTGGTGTGGGCAGCATCCGAGACAGAATGCTTGCAAGCTTCCAGTCAAGTGATCCAGTTCCTAGAGTACCTAGGCTTCAAGATCAACAGAAAAAGTCTCGACTTTCTTCATCTCAAAAGTTCCAGTGGCTGGGAATCCACTGGGACCTTTTGTCACACCGTTTCTCCACCCCGGCGAAGAAAAGGAAGGAGATAGCGGGTTCTGTCAAGAGACTTCAAGATTCCTAAAGGATATCAAGACACGAGCAGGAGAGAGTACTGCGCTCTCTCCAGTTTGCTTCGGTGACAGACCTAGTGCTAAGAGCACAGCTAAAGGATGCAATCGGAGTTTGGAGAAGTTATGCATCAAACGCGTGAAGAGATCTGAGAAGACCAGCCGCTTCGGCTAAGTACTCTTCTCAGGCCTTGGTCCCAAGCCAGACATCTAAAGAAGTTGGTTCTTCTTCAGCCACCTCCCCCGTCGGTGACGATTCACTCAGACGCCTCGAAGGAGGGATGGGGAGGTCACTCTCATCGGAAAAAAGTCCAGGGGACTTGGTCCAAGCTATTCAAGACCTTTCACATAAAACTTTCTAGAAGCTAGGGCAGTGCTCCTTACCTTAAAGAAAGTCTCCCAGCGTCACTCGATCCACATAAGGTGGTGATGGACAGCGAGGTAGTTGTGAGATACTTGAATCGACAAGGATCGAGGTCACCACCTCTCAACCAGGTGATGTTGGCCGTCTTCCGATTGGCGGAAAAGAAGAAGTGGTACCTGTCGGCAGTTCACCTTCAAGGAGTCCGCAATGTGACAGCGGATGCTCTATCCAGGTTCACACCGATAGAGTCGGAATGGTCCTTAGACGCAGGATCATTCTCCTTCATTCTGAATCAGTCCCAGAACTGCAGAGAGACCTCTTTGCGACGAAAGACAACAAGAAGTTGCCCCTGTACGTGTCCCCGTACGAGGACCCCTTAGCGGAAGCAGTTGATGCGATGTCCCTCGACTGGAACAGATGGTCCAAGATTTATCTGTTCCCTCCTCACAACCTTCTGTTGAGGGTCCTCAACAAACTGAGATCCTTCAAAGGGTAGCGGCAATAGTGGCCCACAAGTGGCCGAACAGCGTGTGGTTCCTCCTGGCATTGGAACTGTAGTTGAAGTTTGTACCACTACCAGATCCAGTTCTGACCCAGCGAGTCCAGAAGTCAACTGTCTGCGCTTCATTACAGAAAACCCGGACCCTGCAGCTCATGATTTTCTCTCCCTAGCGGTGAGAAAGCGTTTTGGGATTTAGAAAGCCAGTATAGACTTCCTTGAGGAATATAAGTGCAAATCTACTAGAAGGCAATATGAGTCATCTTGGAGAAAATGGGTGGCCTTTTGTCAAGGCGAAGAATCCGCAGGAGATCTTGACAGACTTCTGCTTATCTTTCTTTTCCACCTCCATGGTCAAGGGTTGGCAGCGAACACGATTTCAGCGTGTAAGTCTGCTTTGACGAGACCCATTCTATATGCCTTCCAGGTCGACCTAGGTAACGAGATCTTTAATAAAGTCTCGAAAGCCTGTGCTAGGCTCAGACCTTCAGCACCTCCAAAGCCCATTTCATGGTCTTTAGACAAGTTCTTCATTTCGCTTCTCTGTTGAGCAATGAAGAGTGTGCGTTAAAGGATTTGACACAAAAAGTTATTTTCCTATTTTGCACTCGCGTCCGGGGCCAGGGTTAGTGAGATTGTAGCCTCTCGAGAGAGGCAGGTCGTGTTCAGTTCCTGGATGGGGGAGAACTGAACCTGTTTCTGGATCCTACGTTTCTCGCCAAGAATGAGTTACCCACCAGCAGGTGGGGTCCCTGGAGAATCTGCCCTCTGAAAGAAGATGCATCTCTATGTCCAGTAGAATGCCTAAAGATCTATCTTCATAGAACTTCAGACTTCAAGGGTGGTCAACTATTCAGGGGAGAAACATCAGGCTCAAATTTATCTCTGAATCAACTCAGAGCGAAAATCACATATTTTATTCGCAGAGCGGATCCTGACAATACACCCGCAGGTCACGATCCGAGGAAAGTTGCCTCATTCTTAAATTTCTTTAATTGTATGGATTTTGAACATCTCCGTTTATACACTGGCTGGAAGTCTTCCAGAGTGTTCTTTGCTTCGGTGACAGACCTAGTGCTAAGAGCACAGCTAAAGGATGCAATCGGAGTTTGGAGAAGTTATGCATCAAACGCGTGAAGAGATCTGAGAAGACCAGCCGCTTCGGCTAAGTACTCTTTTCAGGCCTTGGTCCCAAGCCAGACATCTAAAGAAGTTGGTTCTTCTTCAGCCACCTCCCCCGTCGGTGACGATTCACTCAGACGCCTCGAAGGAGGGATGGGGAGGTCACTCTCATCGGAAAAAAGTCCAGGGGACTTGGTCCAGGCTATTCAAGACCTTTCACATAAAACTTTCTAGAAGCTAGGGCAGTGCTCCTTACCTTGAAGAAAGTCTCCCCGCATCACTCGATCCACATAAGGTGGTGATAGACAGCGAGGTAGTTGTGAGATACTTGAATAGACAAGGATCGAGGTCACCACCTCTCAACCAGGTGATGTTGGCCGTCTTCCGATTGGCGGAAAAGAAGAAGTGGTACCTGTCGGCAGTTCACCTTCAAGGAGTCCGCAATGTGACAGCGGACGCTCTATCCAGGTTCACACCGATAGAGTCGGAATGGTCCTTAGACGCAGGATCATTCTCCTTCATTCTGAATCAGTCCCAGAACTGCAGATAGACCTCTTTGCGACGAAAGACAACAAGAAGTTGCCCCTGTACGTGCCCCGTACGAGGACCCCTTAGCGGAAGCAGTGGACGCGATGTCCCTTGACTGGAACAGATGGTCCAAGATTTATCTGTTCCCTCCTCACAACCTTCTGTTGAGGGTCCTCAACAAACTGAGATCCTTCAAAGGGTAGCGGCAATAGTGGCCCACAAGTGGCCGAACAGCGTGTGGTTCCTCCTGGCATTGGAACTGTAGCTGAAGTTTGTACCACTACCAGATCCAGTTCTGACCCAGCGAGTCCAGAAGTCAACTGTCTGCGCTTCATTATAGAAAACCCGGACCCTGCAGCTCATGATTTTCTCTCCCTAGCGGTGAGAAAGCGTTTCGGGATTTCGAAAGCCAGCATAGACTTCCTTGAGGAATATAAGTGCAAATCTACTAGAAGGCAATATGAGTCATCTTGGAGAAAATGGGTGGCCTTTTGTCAAGGCGAAGAATCCGCAGGAGATCTTGACAGACTTCTGCTTATCTTTCTTTTCCACCTCCATGGTCAAGGGTTGGCAGCGAACACGATTTCAGCGTGTAAGTCTGCTTTGACAAGACCCATTCTATATGCCTTCCAGGTCGACCTAGGTAACGAGATCTTTAATAAAGTCCCGAAAGCCTGTGCTAGGCTCAGACCTTCAGCACCTCCAAAGCCCATTTCATGGTCTTTAGACAAGTTCTTCATTTCGCTTCTCTGTTGAGCAATGAAGAGTGTGCGTTAAAGGATTTGACACAAAAAGTTATTTTCCTATTTTGCACTCGCGTCCGGGGCCAGGGTTAGTGAGATTGTAGCCTCTCGAGAGAGGCAGGTCGTGTTCAGTTCCTGGATGGGGGAGAACTGAACCTGTTTCTGGATCCTACGTTTCTCGCCAAGAATGAGTTACCCACCAGCAGGTGGGGTCCCTGGAGAATCTGCCCTCTGAAAGAAGATGCATCTCTATGTCCAGTAGAATGCCTAAAGATCTATCTTCATAGAACTTCAGACTTCAAGGGTAGTCAACTATTCAGGGGAGAAACATCAGGCTCAAATTTATCTCTGAATCAACTCAGAGCGAAAATCACATATTTTATTCGCAGAGCGGATCCTGACAATACACCCACAGGTCACGATCCGAGGAAAGTTGCCTCATTCTTAAATTTCTTTAATTGTATGGATTTTGAACATCTCCGTTCATACACTGGCTGGAAGTCTTCCAGAGTGTTCTTTCGCCACTATGCGAAGCAAGTAGAGGAACTAAAAGAGATCTGTGGTAGCAGTGGGTCGCAGTGTTAACCCTACTGTTTAACTCTGCGAGGAACAGTGGTCTTAATTGGGACGATTAATTCCAGGGTGAGTGTGTAGTTACATACTGTACTACAAACTAAGTGAGGGCACTGTGTTGCCCATCCAGACTGTTCCATTTCCGAAGGTGAACCTAGCATAAGTGCAGACATGTGTGCCGAGCGTTTCTAACGCTAATGTCATTGATTTGTAATACAGGCTTTTATGACTTTGATACCTCGGTATTTTAAAAGTGGCATCTAATGTTTTACTTTCAGAGAAACAAGCTCTGTTAACTATCATACTTATGCTTATTTATTGCCTGTCAATAATCTGGTTCTTGAGAACCTTGCATCTCTTTCACCTGTGTCAATTTATTGGTATAATTGAGCATTCATTCTATGTACCTTATCTGGGATAATTCTAATAGAATTGTTCCTTTATGCAAGCTATGTTGCATTGGTTTTCCTCCTATGCGGATATAAAACCTTTGTCCAATACAAGTATTGTGCGGAGAACTGGTCGATATTTCATATTGACGCAGTGGTTCTTTATAAACTATGCTTTACTTAATATAGGGCGAGACCACTATATTAGCTTGCCTGGTATTCATACATAGATATATGTACTCTTCGAGACTTTTCCAGAGTCTAGTAGGACTCTTCCCTGTAGGGGGCAGGAAGCTCTAACATAGCTTATAGTTAGTTGAAAAGATGTATAACGGTAACATCTTAGGTCTCTAAGTCTAGTCGACTGGGAAAAAATTACCTCCGGGGAGTACGGCACGTTCGGAGAATCCACAGATACAGTAATGCTCCGGTACACTTCCATCAGGACGACATGGCTTGAGCCCAAAAAACGGATTTTGAGCGAAGCGAAAAATCTATTTTTGGGTGAGATGGCCATGTCGTCCTGATGGACCCGCCCTTGCCTTTCTAAGAAATGGCTGTAGGACCCCTCCCTACATACAGTATCTGTAGCACCTCGTGTACGCTACAAGGAATACAGATGGCGCCAGGATTGGCGCCAGGCACGCATACGAATCAGGGGATAGGGAAGCCTTGGGAGCGGCTCCCCTTTTTCTTTCCCGAATTCGTATCTCGCCAATCACCTCCTACGAGACGAAATCTCTGTCCAGGATGTAGATTGCCATGTGATGTGTCTAGAATATGTCCTCTGATATGTCGCGATATCCCTTTCACGAGGGATACTCGCTCCAGGAGTTAGAATTCTGGTACCTTATGGTAAATTCTCTGGGAATATCGCCGTAGTTGTAATATACCCTAGGAAGCTACCCTATAGGAACTTCCATCAGGACGACATGGCCATCTCACCCAAAAATAGATTTTTCGCTTCGCTCAAAATCCGTTATATATATATATATATATATATATATATATATATATATATATATATATATATATATATATATATATATATATATATATATATATATATATATATATATATATACTGTATATATATATAATACATAGATGTAATATATATATATATATATATATATATATATATATATATATATATATATATATATATATATATATAGATGTAATATATATATATATATATATATATATATATATATATATATATATATATATATATATATATATATATATATATATATATATATATATATATATATATATATATATATATATATATATATATATATATATATATATATATATATACATATTTATGTGTGTTTGTCTGTGTATATACTATATGTATATATATATATATATATATATATATATATATATATATATATATATATATATATATATATATATATATATATATATATATATATATGTATGTGCATATATGTGTATATATGTGTGTATATATGTGATGCCGGTAGGAGGGAGACTTCAGAATTTTCGGGATCGGTGGACCTTCGATCCCTGGGCCCACAGCCTACTCAAGAACGGACTGGGCTGGAGCTGGTACAGCACTCCACCCCTGTGCCTTCGGTTTTTCCAACACTCCACCCCCGTTCTGGAGGAGTACGTTCAAGAACTGTTGGAGAAAAAAGTGATCCGAATGGGTGAAGTCCATCAAATTCCAAGGGAGGCTGTTTTGTGTTCCCAAGAAAGACTCGGAAAAGCTCAGAGTCATTCTGGACTTGTCACCACTCAACAAGTTCATAGTGAATTGCAAATTCAAGATGCTAACACTGCAACACATAAGGACCTTACTGCCCAAGAGGGCATATTCCGTCTCTATAGACTTGTCAGACGCCTATTGGCACGTTCCAATCAACCGTCGAATCTCCCCCTACCTAGGGTTCAGGCTACAACGAAGATTATACGCCTTCAGAGCCATGCCATTCGGGCTATATATAGCCCCCAGGATTTTCACGAAGCTTGCGAGCGTAGCTCTCAAACAATTACGCCTAAAGGGAATTCAGGTAGTAGCCTACCTGGACGACTGGCTGGTGTGGGCAGCATCCGAGACAGAATGCTTGCAAGCTTCCAGTCAAGTGATCCAATTCCTAGAGTATCTAGGCTTCAAGATCAACAGAAAAAAGTCTCGACTTTCTCCATCTCAAAAGTTCCAGTGGCTGGGAATCCACTGGGACCTAATGTCACACCGTTTCTCCATCCCGGCGAAGAAAAGGAAGGAGATAGCGGGTTCTGTCAATAGACTTCTAGATTCCGAAAGGATATCAAGACACGAACAGGAGAGGGTACTGTGCTCTCTCCAGTTTTCTTCGGTGACAGACCCAGTGTTAAGAGCACAGCTAAAGGATGCAATCGGAGTTTGGAGAAGTTATGCATCAAACGCGCGAAGAGATCTGAGAAGACCAGTTCCGCTTCGGCTAAGTACTCTTCTCAGGCCTTGGTCCCAAGCCAGACATCTAAAGAAGTCGGTTCTTCTTCAGCCACCTCCCCCGTCGGTGACGATTCACTCAGACGCTTCGAAGGAGGGATGGGGAGGTCACTCTCATCGGAAAAAAGTCCAGGGGACTTGGTCCAAGCTATTCAAGACCTTTCACATAAACTTTCTAGAAGCTATGGCAGTGCTCCTTACCTTAAAGAAAGTCTCCCCGCATCACTCGATCCACATAAGGTTGGTGATGGACAGCGAGGTAGTTGTGAGATGCTTGAATCGACAAGGATCGAGGTCACCACCTCTCAACCAGGTGATGTTGTCCATCTTCCGATTGGCGGAAAAGAAGTGGTACCTGTCGGCAGTTCACCTTCAAGGAGTCCGCAATGTGACAGCGGATGCTCTATCCAGGCTCACAACGATAGAGTCGGAATGGTCCTTAGACGCAGGATCATTCTCCCTTATTCTGAATCAAGTCCCAGAACTGCAGATAGACCTCTGTGACGAAAGACAACAAGAAGTTGCCCCTGTACGTGTCCCCGTACGAGGACCCCTTAGCGGAAGCATTGAACGCGATGTCCCTCGACTGGAACAGATGGTCCAGGATTTATCTGTTCCCTCCTCACAACCTTCTGTTGAGGGTCCTCAACAAACTGAGATCCTTCAAGGGGGTAGCGGCAATAGTGGCCCACAAGTGGCCGAACAGCGTGTGGTTCCCCCTGGCATTGGAACTACGGCTGAAGTTTGTACTGCTACCAGATCCAGTTCTGACCCAGCGAGTCCAGAAGTCGACTGTCTGCGCTTCATTACAGAAAACCCGGACCCGGCAGCTCATGATTTTCTCTCCCTAGCGGTGAGAAAGCGTTTCGGGATTTCGAAAGCCAGCATAGACTTCCTAGAGGAATATAAGTGCAAATCTACTAGAAGGTAATATGAGTCATCTTTGAAAAAATAGGTGGCCTTTGTCAAGGCGAAGAATCCGCAGGAGATCTTGACAGACTTTTGCTTATCTTTCTTCATCCACCTGCATGGTCAAGGGTTGGCAGCTAACACGATTTCGGCGTGTAAGTCTGCTTTGGCAAGACCCATTCTATATGCCTTCCAGGTCAACCTAGGTAACGAGATCTTTAATAAAGTTCCGAAAGCCTGCGGTAGGCTCAGACATTCAGCACCTCCAAAGCCCATTTCATGGTCTTTAGACAAAGTTCTTCATTTCGCTTCTCTGTTGAGCATTGAGGAGTGTGCATTAAAGGATTTGACCCAAAAAGTTATTTTCCTATTTGCACTCGCGTCCGGGGCCAGGGTTAGTGAGATTGTAGCCCTCTAGAGAGAGGCAGGTCGTGTTCAGTTCCTGGATGGGGGAGAACTGAACCGGTTTCCGGATCCTACGTTTCTCGCCAAGAATGAGTTACCCACCAGCAGGTGGGGTCCCTGGAGAATCTGCCCTCTGAAAGAAGATGCATCTCTCTGTCCAGTAGAATGCCTAAAGGTCTATCTTCGTAGAACTTCAGACTTCAAGGGTGGTCAACTATTCAAGGGGGGAAACATCAGGCTCAAATTTATCTCTGAATCAACTCAGAGCAAAAATCACACATTTTATTCGCAGATCAGATCATGACAGTACACCGCAGGTCACGATCCGAGGAAAGTTGCTTCATCCTTAAATTTCTTTAATTGTATGGATTTTGAACATCTCCGTTCATACACTGGCTGGAAGTCTTCCAGAGTGTTCTTTCGCCACTATGCGAAGCAAGTAGAGGAACTAAAGAGATCTGTGGTAGCAGTGGGTCGCGTCGTTAACCCTACTGTTTAACTCTGCGAGGAACAGTGGTTTTAATTGGGACGATTAATTCCAGGGTGAGTGTGTAGTTACATACTGTACTACAAACTAAGTGAGGGCACTGAGTTGCCCACGTAGACTGTTCCATTTCCAAAGGTGAACCTAGCATAAGTGCAGACATGTGTGCCGAGCGTTTCTAACGCTAATGTGATTGATTTCTAATACAGAGTTTTATGACTTTGATACCTCGGTATCTTAAAATTGGCATTAATGTTTTTTCTTTCAGATAAACAAGTTCTGTTTACTATCATACTTATGCTTAGAGTTTTGGGTTATCCTCTTCTTATATATATATATATATATATATATATATATATATATATATATATATATATATATATATATATATATATATATATATATATATATATATATATAATTGTTGTTAACCTGTCTATTTATTGTCTGTCAATAAACTTGTTCTTGAGAACCTTGCATCTCCTTCACTTGTGTCAATTTATTGGTATAATTGAGCATTCATTCTATGTACTTTATCTGGGATAATTCTAATAGAATTGTTCCTTTATGCAAGCTATGTTGCATTGGTTTATGCTTTCCCTCAATGGGAGGACTCCGTCCCATAAGGGGACGGTGGCGGTTTTACAAGTTTTTTCCTATGTGGATATAAACCTTTGTCCAATACAAGTATTGTGCGGAGAACTGGTCGATATTTCATATTGACGCAGTGGTTCTTTACAAACTATGCTTTACTTAATATAGGGTGAGACCACTATATTAGCTTGCCTGGTATTCATACATAGGTATATGTACTCTTCGAGACTTTTTCAGAGTCTAGTAGGACTCTTCCCTGTAGGGGGCAGGAAGTTCTAACATGGTTTATAGTTAGTTGAAAAGATGTATAACGGTAACATCTTAGGCCTCTAGGTCTAGTTGACCGGGGAAAAATTACCTCCGGGGAGTACGGCACGTTCTGAGAATCCACAGATACAGTAATGCTCTGGTATACTTCCATCAGGACGACATGGCTTGAGCCCAAAAAACGGATTTTGAGCGAAGCGAAAAATCTATTTTTGGGTGCGATGGCCATGTCGTCCTGATGGACCCGCCCTTCCCTTTCTATGAAAGGGCTGTAGGACCCCTCCCTACATACAGTATCTGTAGCACCTCGTGTACGCTACAAGGAATACAGATGGCGCCAGGATTGGCGCCAGGCACGCTTACGAAACTGGAGAATAGGGAGCCTTGGGGGCGGCTCCCACTTTTTCTTTCCCGTTTTCGTTTCTTGCCAATTGACCCCTTGATACGTAATCTCTGTTTGGGGTGCAGATTGCCATGTGGCGTGTCAAGATTACGTCCTCTGATATGTCGCGATATCCCTTTCATGAGGGATATTCGCTCCAGGAGTAAGAATTCTGGGTACCTTAAGGTAAATTCTCTGGGAATATCGCCGTAGTTGTAATATACCCTAGGAAGCTACCCTATAGGAACTTCCATCAGGACGACATGGCCATCTCACCCAAAAATAGATATTTCGCTTCGCTCAAAATCCGTTATATATATATATACTGTATATATATATATATATATATATATATATATATATATATATATATATATATATATATATATATATATATATATATATATATATATATACATATATATATATATATATATATATATATATATATATATATATATATATATATATATATATATATATATATATATATATATATATATATATATATATATATATATATATATATATATATATATATATATATATATATATATATATATATATATCACATAAAAAGAGTCCTTGTTACGTGGGAATTGTTTTTTCTTCTCTTTTATTTGTCTAACACATATCACTTTACAAGATTTATTAACGTATTTAAAATTTTGTAAGGTTAATGATCAAAACGTGATATCAAAATCTTTTACGTAATATGATTTTATAAAAAGTCTTCCATAGTAAATTTCTTTACATAGATTTTACATAACAATTTTTTTTGAAACTAAGAATTTGTGTTACAAGCTTTATATTTATCATTTACAATATTTCTCGAAAGTCGTAATTTATCACCCGGATCGATTTTATCTTTTTATTTGACATTTTTTGATCTTCATAGAAAATTATGAACAACTCTTAATCTGTCACTATAATTAGCTTCTTTTACTTCACTTTCCCAAAAGGCAAATAAGTAACACGTGAATTGAGAAGGGAGTGTGGAGGGACACTCCCTTCGCAATTCACCCTTATTTTGGACGCACTCATGTTTTTCCAATACCTTTTTTCATATTATTTTTCCAACAATTTCTACACCCTTTTCCCTTAGAAATTATACTACTTACACTAGCCTATTATAATCCATTCTGCTCACATGACTGAACCACGACAAAATAATATGACCCTCTAACTTTTTTTTTTACCCTTTTGGTATTTTGACATTTCTCGACAAAATAAATTTCTCATAACACAGTTACTAAGCAGGGAAGCTCTCTCTTGACTCACAAGGCCGGTGAATCCCCACCCCATGGAAAAAGGCATATAAAGCAAGCATCTTAATTCAGATGCTTGTCTTTTTTTTTTCCTTCCATAAATTCTACTTGGACAATAATCGTGTTTTATTAGAAAATAATTCTAATACTGTGTAGTACTATATAACAAATAAGGTGAAAATAATGATGATAATAATAGCAGTATTATTGTTCGTA
>NC_090741.1:95989588-95992088 GCF_036898095.1 Palaemon carinicauda | reverse complement strand
AATCCAATGTAAGGAAATCAATATCTAATTTAAACTCCACTATCCAAGTTCCAACATTTGTTTGACACGTTATAAACCTCACCGACTTCCAACTAATTCTTGTTACGTATATATCCTAAAAAACTTTTAAAATGGTATTTACATTTGGAGGTTGCTAAGTAACTGGCTGTTAGATATATTGCTTATATCTGATGTTATTTTGTGTAAATTATACTAATATTAATGCATATGTATAGTTCCTGAATGAATGTTCTCGGCTTTTTTCATTTTATTTTGAATGTATTTGTAGCTTTAAATTTAAGGATAAAAGATATTGATATAATGTACTTGAATATAATAAGATAGAATAGGATGATTGAATATGATATAATGGAAAGTTATGAATCATCCAATTTATTTCAATATATATATATATATATATATATATATATATATATATATATATATATATATATATATATATGTATATATATATATATATATATATATATATATATATATATATATATATATATATATATATATATATATATATATATATATATATATATGATTACATCAAAACTGTATGATTTATAACTTTCAATTATACTATTTCATCATCGTCCGGGCAGCACTCAAAGCAGAAGACCTTTGCCGGCCGGCAGAGTGTGCCGGCCAGGCAAGGGACTGAGTCAATTCCACATCCTAACCTATACGTGGTCCAGATGTAGAAAGACGTACAGTACTGTAACGGCTAGGCCATTACAGAGATAGAGGGGGAAGAGACAAAGAGGGTCCTACTAACCTTGCTTTAGTAAAGAATCACCCGCAGCCAAGAAAACTCATCTTAGCCTAAGGGGGATCCAAGGAGGGAGGCCAGCAATACTTGCCAACCCCACTGAACCAAAACAAGGAAGGTGTTGCTACTCCTGGGGAAAGGATCTTATCCTCCCATTGAGAACAGCAACAAGGACTAGTCTGCTAGATCACAAAAGAAGGAATCATCTCGTACAGAAACCTTCGGGAGTGACCTAAGGAGGTTAAGCTTCCTATTTCTGCGTCAGACTAGCGAGGGAGACTCTACCCCAAGCCAGACAAACACAGACTCAGACTAAAACTCTGATGTTCTTCCCCTCTCTGAAGCCAGACTTACTGGAACAGGAAGGTACAGTAACACCCCAATATAGTTGTATCGAAAGTTAATTCAAATAAACCACTAGGGTTAAGCCCAAGGCTTAAACAGAGGGAAAGGGATTGCATGCCTTCTCCGAAGAAAAGAAAGCAACCGGGGAGTATGACAAAAGTATACTAAGGCTCCATAGGCAACTTAGCCTAGGTACCAAGAGAATCGATTACCTAAATCACCGTAACTCACTCGTATACTATCTTGGAAATAATCAATATAATCTTAAATGTATAAAACTGCCTAAAGCTTCTATAAAATTTTTAAACACTCGGAAATCCAAAAATCATGCAGGAAAGTACTAGGGCCAAACGACTAGGCTACATGGTCTAGCGTAGGCCAGAATTGGCGAATACTTCGCAAAAAAAAAAAAAATACTAAAAGCACGAGAAAGGAAATCCTATGTAACGCTAAATATCTAAAATTATTAAAGCAAAACAGCCGGGAACGTCGCTCTGGCTAACTAAAACTCATACCTAGCGAGCGACAGGCTATTGTAATAAAGATTATTACTATTAATCGCTTTAAAAATTACCAAGAGCCTACATATAGACATAAAAGAAATAATACTCAACTTATCAGAGGCAGACGAAGTTCGAGAAAGCATAATAAAGCGATTAAATCCAAGGTTTTGCGAGAAACACAGGAATAAACACAGAGTTGTTAAGCTACGCAAAAAGGAATGCAGATGGCGCCAGGATCGGCGCAATTCACGCTTAGAAACGGGAGAAGAGAGAGCCTTGCGAACGGCTCTCTTTTTTCTTTCTCGTTTTTGTTTTCTTGCCAATTGACCCCTTCGAAGTGTTATCTCTGTTCGGGGTGCAGATAGCCATGTGGCTGTCAAGAATACGTCCTCTGATATTTCGCGATATCCCTGGTACTTTCATTAGGGATATTCGCTCCAGGAGTTAGAATTCTGGGTACCTTAAGGTAAATTCTCTGGGAATATCGCCGTAGTTGTAATATACCCTAGGAATCTACCCTATAGGATCTTCCATCAGGACGACATGGCTTGAGCCCAAAAATATATATCTATATATATATGTGTGTGTGTGTGTGTATACTGTACATGTTGTTTTTCAGTATCAGCTTAATTTTAATTAGTATTTCGAATTATTGACATTGTTCATCAGACGATTTCGATAGGACGAAAGCAATATACTCAACGCAATGGGAAATGACCAAGAGGAGAGGGCACTAGGTTTGAAAAGGATTCCCCCACTGATGCCATGTCTCCACACATTACTAGCCTGCTCTCCAATCCATCCCCGCTTCCTCTGTCTCTCTCTTTCTCTTCTTTTTTTCGCTTTCTGTTTCTATAAAAATTGGTATATT
>NC_090741.1:95969588-95987088 GCF_036898095.1 Palaemon carinicauda | reverse complement strand
TTACATTTTATAATTTCATTGAGAGTTTAAACATTAGAGTGTTAACTGTTTTCATCAATTATCAAGATTAAATATTTGTGTAAAATTTCCTTTCCAGTGAAACAAGAAATTATATAATTTTCATAAGTATAATTTTCTTGTCTTAGTCTAATGTTTTGTTCATATTCAATACTTCGAGTCATGTGATTATATAATTTTCAGAGTGTAATATTTTCTTAGTCTTAATTTTAGTTTGTTCAGATTTAATATTTCGAGTAATATATTTTTGGTGTGAATTCTTTCATTATGTTATAATTTTTATGGAATATATTTATTTTTGTTATGGTTGTATTATTTCAATCACCGGGTTTTCTTGCAGAATTCTCTAGTATCTAAATTTAAGAATTGATGTAAGAGGTTGTTTTGAATAATTCTTAATATTATTATTAATATTAATTACCCAGTTTGTTTTGAGTGTACGTAAAAGACCTTTGGATATTCAGTGTTTTTATATATTGCTCTCTAAGAGTTATATAATTTCTCAAAGCTCGATTACTATTCGAGTGTAACAGATTTATGTAAAAACAAAGAGGTGAGTTTGGAACTCAGGAGGTTGTTTAACTGACCAGCCATAATATATAAATAGATATATTTTTGGTGCACAGACCCAGGACCATAGTATATATTTTAGTGCGTAGAACCGGGACAATAATAATGTATATATATATATATATATATATATATATATATATATATATATATATATATATATATATATATATATATATATATATATATATATATATATATATATATATATATATATATATATATATATATATATATATATATATATATATATATATGTATATATTGAATTTTATTAATTGTCGAGAGTTCCACAAAATGACATTAACTTCATTAAAGCTATTAATGCTACTAATTTATGCATAATTTACCCGTAAAATAAAATATTCTAAAACCGTTAATTTATTGTAATAGGTTAAGCAACCATAGAGTGCAGTATATATGTATATATGTATATATATATATATATATATATATATATATATATATATATATATATGTGCATATATATATATATATATATATATATATATATATATATATATATATATATATATATATATATATATATGTGCATATATATATATATATATATATATATATATATATATATATATATATATATATATATATATATATATATATATATATATATATATATATATATGTGCACATATATATATATATATATATATATATATATATATATATATATATATATATATATATATATATATAATGTGTGTGTGTGTGTGTGTTCATGTGTGTATACATAAATATACAGTATATATATATATATATATATATATATATATATATATATATATATATATATATATATATATATATATATATATATATATATATATATATTGGTAACTCTTAATCTGAGATATCTAAAATAACTTTAAATCTGGGTTATCCAAAATATTTGTTTTAGTTTGACAAGCCTATCAACATGAAAGTGATAAAACGGTAAAAGGGGATGACCAAATATGTCATGAGGGATATGTTTATCGAAAAAATACAACCAATAACGAAACGCAGAACTGGAGATACGTCATTAAAGGCTGCAAAGGAACTGCTATAGCTCCGGTTGATTTTAGTGGTACAAGTTATATAAGTTTGGGTCAGAATCATTCACATGCACCCGATATGCCAAAGAAAAAGTTACGATAGCCTTAAGTGTGTTATGAAACAAAGTTTCTGGTTCTACAGCTTCACCGCGTAAAATCATTACTAAAATTACTCAAAATGTTGATTGTGAAACTTTGTCTTGCATGCCAAAAAGAAAAGCACTTACGAAATGCATCCAGCGAAAAGGCAAAAAATACAGAAGGCTACTTTCCAGAACCGGAATCACTTTCAGAAATCAATTCACCTGAAAATTTGAAACAATTACTATAGGGAGTGCTAAAGAACGCTTTTTACTTTATGATGAAAGTGATTCTCAGGAAATACTAATATTCGCAAGTGAAGCTATGCTAGACATACTTGCAACTGGTTCACACTGGATGTGTGATGGTACATTCAAAATGGTCCCACAACTATTTTATCTACTGTACACAATCCACGCTATTAAAGGTGAATATTTATTTGCATGCCTGCATCTTGTTGACAAATAAAACAAAGGAAACATAAAAAAGCCTTTAGTATCTTGAAAGAAAAGCGCCCAGACTTACAGCCAAAAACAATTACCACAGATTTTGAGAAACCAGTTATGGATGCTTTCAAATACGTTTTTTCCCAATTTACAGTTGCAAGGGTGTTTCTTCTATCTTTCACAGTCAATTTTGAGGGAAATTCACAGTATTGGATTAACAAATACTTACGTAACTAACTGATACTAACTCTCGCCTTTATTGTAAATTGCTTGCTGGTTTAGACCCAGATGATATAACCAAAGCATTTGAAGAATTGCTGGACGCACTAGAAGATCTTCAAATGGAGCAAGAAATGGAAGAATTGTACTGTCATTTCGAAGATACATACATTGGAAGACCTCAAAGAACAGGAGGAAGAAGAAAGCCACCTCTATTTTCACCAATGATTTGGAGCGTTTCACAAAGGTCGACAGATGGATTACCGAGAACCACAAACATGATTGAAGGATGGCACCGAGCGATTCAAACCCTATATGATGCCCCGCACCCTTCCTTATGACGGTTTTTAAGAGGTATTCAGAAGGAAGAAACTATTCAAAGTTGACCTCTTATTTATCTGGCGAAAGGGAGACTACAAGCAAAAAAGCCAAAAAAATTAATGGGAGGATTCAAACTTTAAAACAAAGAAATGTCGACATTTGAATTCCTTTCTGGTATTACCTATCTTATAGAATACTGATTAAATATAAATTTAGAATAGTCTATCTCTTGTATATTGGTGTTACCAATAAATTTATTAAATTTTAATAAGTTTATTTTTTGTACACTGGCATTACCAAATAATTTTATGAATTTTAAATAGTCTCGCAGGTTTTTAAGTATTTTTTATCCCGGTTTTTTGTTCACTACCTGTTTTGGTATACTAGCTAACTTAGTATAGTAGCTAACTTGGTATATTAGCTATTTTGGAACAACCTGTTTTGGCATACTAGCTATTTTGGAACTAGCTGTTTTGGTATGCTAGCTATTTTGGAACTAGCCGTTTTGGACTAGCTACTTTGGAACTAGCTATAGAGGGACTAGCTATTTTGTCGTACAATCATATATATATATATATATATATATATATATATATATATATATATATATATATATATATATATATATATATATATATATATATATATAGATAGATAGATAGATAGATAGATAGATAGATAGATAGATAGATAGATATAGATATAGATAGATAGATAGATATATATATATATATATATATATATATATATATATATATATATATATATATATATATATATATATATATATATATATATATATATATATATGGATAAATATCAACACAACATCGTGTTCAAATAGAAATAAATTTCTACCTCATACTTGGGATCGAACGCTAGCCCCTTCTAATGAAAGGCCAGGTCGAAACCAACCATGCCACGAGAGCCCATAAAAGGAAATCTGAACCTGACACTAATCTAGTTGTCCGAGGATTTACCTGGTGAGACATCAGTCTCTTTACCAGCGAGTTTTACCCGATTTCCCCGGGCCACCACGTGACACAATTGGTAGTAATTCATTCAAATTACCCCTAATGAGTCAATATGGATAAATATCAACACAACATCGTGTTCAAATAGAAATAAATTTCTACCTCATACTTGGGATCGAACACTAGCCCCTTCTAATGAAAGGCCAGGTCGAAACCAACCATGCCACGAGAGCCCATAAAAGGAAATCTGAACCTGACACTAATCTAGTTGTCCGAGGATTTACCTGGTGAGACATCAGTCTCTTTACCAGCGAGTTTTACCCGATTTCCCCGGGCCACCACGTGACACAATTGGTAGTAATTCATTCAAATTACCCCTAATGAGTCAATATGGATAAATATCAACACAACATCGTGTTCAAATAGAAATAAATTTCTACCTCATACTTGGGATCGAACGCTAGCCCCTTCTAATGAAAGGCCAGGTCGAAACCAACCATGCCACGAGAGCCCATAAAAGGAAATCTGAACCTGACACTAATCTAGTTGTCCGAGGATTTACCTGGTGAGACATCAGTCTCTTTACCAGCGAGTTTTACCCGATTTCCCCGGGCCACCACGTGACACAATTGGTAGTAATTCATTCAAATTACCCCTAATGAGTCAATATGGATAAATATCAACACAACATCGTGTTCAAATAGAAATAAATTTCTACCTCATACTTGGGATCGAACGCTAGCCCCTTCTAATGAAAGGCCAGGTCGAAACCAACCATGCCACGAGAGCCCATAAAAGGAAATCTGAACCTGACACTAATCTAGTTGTCCGAGGATTTACCTGGTGAGACATCAGTCTCTTTACCAGCGAGTTTTACCCGATTTCCCCGGGCCACCACGTGACACAATTGGTAGTAATTCATTCAAATTACCCCTAATGAGTCAATATGGATAAATATCAACACAACATCGTGTTCAAATAGAAATAAATTTCTACCTCATACTTGGGATCGAACGCTAGCCCCTTCTAATGAAAGGCCAGGTCGAAACCAACCATGCCACGAGAGCCCATAAAAGGAAATCTGAACCTGACACTAATTTAGTTGTCCGAGGATTTACCTGGTGAGACATCAGTCTCTTTACCAGCGAGTTTTACCCGATGTTCATATATACTCTATGAACATGAGTCGTGATATGACAGTAAAACAACCTCCAACATATTTAGTAGATTTGAGAATAAACCTCTCATCAGGATATTGGGAGTTAAATGGCAGGACAGGATTAGAAATGAGACTATAAGAGAGACTATTCGAGTACCATATGTGGATGAGATCATGATGAAGGGTATATGGAGATGGTTTGGGCATGCTCTTCGCACTCCCCAAGGGAGATTAGTTCACCAAACGCTTAACTGGGCTCCACTAGGCACTAAAAGAATTGGAAGACCCAGGCCTACATGGCTCAGGACTAAAAAGTCCAAAGTAGGAGATGATGAATGGAGAAGTAGGGAATTAAAAGCTCAAGGAAGATACGGCTCGCGAAATGTAACTGAGGCCCTTAACGTCAATAGGCGTAGGAAGAGATGATGATGATGATGGTGATACATACATATATATATATATATATATATATATATATATATATATATATATATATATATATATATATATATATATATATATATATATATATTATATATCAGTGTCTGTGTGTTTGTGTGTGTAAGTGTATGAGTATTTACTTTACAAACCACCGTATATAATACTTTCAAAATGTATCCGCTCTTTTACTGCAATTGTTTTCTTCTTATTGTTTATTCGAAAGCGAATAACAGAATTAGACCGCAATTCTAATTACTTAGCTCTGAATTTCTTTAAATGTAATTATTTTCCTTTTCCTATTTGGAAATGACCCTTTGTGACCTGAGGGATTTGGACAGATGACCGAATTTGAGTTTGGCTGGGAAAACGTTTTTTGTAATTACATTTAGTCCTTTACGTGGTCAAACATTTTCTTGGATTCCTTTATTTTATTTTTATATATATCTTGTTGATCGTTTTATTTATTTCAAACGATGGATTGTAGTTTTATGCATATCCATACACATATTCTCTCTCTCTCTCTCTCTCTCTCTCTCTCTCTCTCTCTCTCTCTCTCTCTCTCTCTCTCTCTCTCTCTCTCTCTCTCTCTCTCCAAAATGTTTTGTTTACACGGTCTCTAATAAAGCCCTGATTGGATTGCTCTTCAGATGAGATAAAAGGAAATAACACTGAAATGACACAGAAAATATTTCCTGTTTTCAGTTTTATATGTATGATTATGTGTTTGTGACTTATATATATATATATATATATATATATATATATATATATATATATATATATATATATATATATATATATATATATATATATATATATATATATATATATATATATATACATGTTTGTGTGTGTTTGTGTGTGTATATATAAACTGATAAACTTTGTAGATAAAAGTGGATATATATTCAAAACAAAAATGTTTAACGGTCGAATCCACCCTGCACTTAATATAGTCTGTCCTTGATTGGAGTTCCACTACCTGTCACCTTCGTCACGTATGCCACTCAAACATCCCTAAGGCAGGGCGTGGCTCCAGGAGCCTCAGCCCATAAATAAATACGGGTCCTGGACACAGGAAGGATATCACCTGCTTGGGGTACCCACCATAGGGAGGGAGATGTGTAATGTAAAAAAAAAAAAAGGTATACCTAAAAAAAAATTCATTTTTACATTCATTTTTTAAATTGAAATTGTGATTAACTTGCCTACTTTTTTTCTAGACATGTGGCAGTTCAATAGGATATGCTAAATTCAATTACATTAATCGTGCATCATTGCATATGAGAAGCTGACCTTAACGTTATTTTGTCGAATGTTAATTCAAAAGGGGATGTTACATACCTTTCTTAATTATTATTACTATTATTATTATTATTATTATTATTATTATTATTTTTATTATTATTATTATTATTATTATTATTATTATTATTAGTGTTGTTATTGTTATTATCAAAAAAGTTATGACAAAAAGAGTTAACAACATGGGGTGAAGTGGGAAAAAATTGATAAATATTTGAAGAGGAAAAGTAAACCAACCATGTATTGAGTTCAAATATTTAATTCAAGTTTGTGTATGTGTGGAAGGTAGACGCTCTCTATGCTCTTTTTCCTTTAGCAGCATTAAAAAAAGAAGAAAAATAAATAAATGAAAAAATAAAAAGCAATCAAATCCTTCATTTTACCTCTATAAAGAACATGAAAATTATGTATATTTCGGTTATTCCATGACTCGTGTATCACAATACATTTATGAGTTTTCCGACAAAAACAGCATTATTCAATAAAACAAACAAGCAAAAACAGACCAGAGAAGTAAATAAAAAAGACCAAATCTCGGTTTTGATCCTTCCCAACGCCTCTCCAAACCACTTCCCCACCTGATGTCAGGTCAGCTCACGCGACTAATTGGGAAACTGACAGGTGAGACCTAAGGTGATTTGACCTTCGGAAAATAATGTCCAGAGAAATTTTTAGTTGAAATGACAAAAGTAACATTGTAAATATATTTTTTCTTCAAATGCAATGCTGGAAAATTCGGTTTTATTTTTGTGTCATGGGATATGTCATTAAGTATTTGTAATTTCTCTTAGGTTTTTCTATTTCGTTTTCTGATAATTTCTGTTACTACTTCCGACAATAATAAGGACTAATAATACTAATTTAGTACCAACAACAAAAACAATATCGATGAAAATGGTCATGATAATACTATTAACAACAACAACAAGAATAAGAATAAGAATAAAAATAAGATTAAGAATGATAATCAAGCTTTTCTGCTAACCGATGAAAGTAATCTTTTCCTGATTTATTAAATAACACAGCGTTTTTTCAATATTTTTCAAATATGATTTCTGATTCAGAATTCCTTCTGTGCAAAGAAGAAAAAAGGACGAGACAGGAATACTTTTGTATTTATTTATCCTCATTTTTCCTGTATTTCTAAACAACACATGAAAATTATTCTCCACTCCACATGACAAAATCACCTCGTATTTATTTTCGCACTTCCTTTATTTTCTTTTGTATCCTCTTCTTTCTTTTTGTAATTCCTCCCCAATTCCTCTCCTTTTCCACCCTACTTTTATTCCAAATCCAAACACACAATCCCACTATTGATTGGGAGGTGGGATTCGAAGTGCTAAGTGTGGCGGAATATTCGAGCGATAAAACAAGAATGAATCAAAGATTGGAATAACTCTCAGGTACTCACAACTGATGAAATTTTTATTAAGAGTGTACTATTATTATTATTATTATTATTATTATTATTATTATTATTATTATTATTATTATTATTATTATTATTATTATTTATACTATTGTTATTCTCGGAAAAATGTAAGCACACAAAATTTTTACTTAGAAATGCTCATAATTTTAGTTTTTGTTATAAAAATAAAACAATTACTTAATCTAAACGAATTATTACATCGAGGAGAAATTAACATTTCGATTTTTTCTTACTTTGCTGTTCTTGCTTCCAAATATTTCTTTGCAAAAAACCATAATGCTTATTTTAATCAACTCTGGTTTTACTGAGTTAAATCTAGATAATATTTAAGAAGGATTAACCATTTCATTGGTCGAATCCAAGTTACATAAAGCCTTCTTTAAGACACAATCTGTGTTGAGAAATGTTCTCTTTCACGCAGGTATTTGCCTTTCCTAAAGTTCTCGCTGCTTGTTAAACTTGAAAAGAATATAGCTCAGGCGTTTGTCTTGGAAGCAGGAGGTGTCGAAAAGGAAGTGCCTTAATATCCTGGAAGAGTCAGAATGGCAGCTCATTTATGATGTTAATTTGGGAGTCTTGAAGGAAGGCATATTTGTATTGTAATGCAGTCTTCAATATGTGACAAATTTCTTTTTTTGGCTTTTACCTCTGTATTGTCAACTTTTATGAATTCTGAATATATATATATATATATATATATATATATATATATATATATATATATATATATATATATATATATATATATATATATATCACAAGTACAAGTGATTTCAATCAATGTACATATCACCCACGAATGCCATTTAATTCCGAACTCTATCTTGGGAATATATATCCACTACCGACTGAGCTATTAAGAGAGATAAAAGTTTATGACAAGTCCCCGTACATATTCCTGTGAAATTCAGGAATCTGTTCATACACTTGAAATAAACCCATCTCCACCATGATAGCTGAATTGTGAGTTTGCAACACGTGGTTATTTTAAATGAATATATATCACAAGCACACGTGATTTCAATCAATTTAAATATCACCCACGAATGGCATTTAATAACGAATTCTATCTTGGGAATATATATCCACTTTTAATTCATTTTATGGTAACAGCTTCTGGTCGGGTGGAGATTCGAACCCCCACCTGTTCGGCTGGAAACCATTGCCTGCAGAAGACTACCGAATAAGCTATCAAGAGAGATAAAAGTTTATGACAAGTCCCATAACATATTCCTGTCGAAGTTATTTTAGTTTTCCATATTCTTTTAGTGTTTTTTTTATATATCTTTAAACTCAAATATTTCAACAAACATCAATGCTTACAGAATTGTCATTATTATCATTGATAGATTTTGTTGCTAAAACTTTCGTAAAATTTAATTTTACTTAAGTATTCCTTCTTTACTTTTATGTTTTAAACATGTCTATTTATTTTATATTATCCATTTAGTTGTATTTAATGTTATTTGTCCACTTTTCTCATTCTATTCATCTGCCTTTTTACTTCATAATATACCTCTTTGTAATCTTTAATTCCCTTGACACAGTAAGAATATTTATTTCTATGGATATTGTCATAAAAAGTTTGTGGTCTTCTGGTATGTTCCATTATAGTTATGAATTCAGTAATATTAATGTTAATAATGATAATAACAAGATCAATAAGATATTTCTGACCTCCCCCAAAGTGTGACGATGACACAAAAATAAGGACATTCGATTTACATCTAATCCAGACTCCGGATCATCTCCAAAATTCAATGGTGTAGTCCATGACCTAAGATCTACCTGTTGGTAAAATTTTGTTAAAACACGTCTAATAGTTTTGACGTAATGTTGTCTGAAGACAGACACAGAGGCAAATAAAATTAGAAAAAATACAAATTCGGATCTTTAATCTGAATCCAGTACTGGAGCATCTCCAAAAGTTAATGGAATAGTCCATGGCCTAAGATTTATCTGTGGTAGAGATTTCGTCAAGATCCGTCAATTTGTTTTGGGATTATTTTTAAATTAGGGAAGAATTAAAATCCAGATCATCTCTAAAATTTGATAGGGTCATCATTGACCTAAGTTCTATCTGTTGTGAGAATTTCATCAAAATTTGTCTGGTAGTTTCGACGTAATCCTTTTCACGAACATACAGAGAAATAAATAAATAAACCGACTCAAAAATATAACTTCCTTGGCGAAGGTAATAAGAATATCTGTTAGGATAATGACGACGGTGATGATAATCATGGTAATAGCCTTCGTGGTCAGGACAATCATTTTTCTGAGGGTAAGATTTCAGTTCAATTTTTGGTATTTCCCATTCAATATCACTGTGTCTTCGTCAAGTCAAAAAATATTTGTACATGTTGATGTAATAACCAAATATCGTCACTGTTGAGGTTGAGGGCGTAGGTGTACTTTACCAATGTACCAGTTTGCTACTAAATGAGACATGGGATGTGTGCAACTAACTTCATTTCGACGGAACATGAGTTTATATACAACCCAGTCGAAGAAAGAACGGTACAAAAATACAAACATAATGATGCAAGAACAAACAGGCTTAAACATGTTATCAGTGCGAGGGGAGAGCGATAACGATAATAAGGGGTGTTCCCCTGAGAAGCCATTCATGAGATTTTCAAAAGTGCCCCCAGCATTATCAAGGCCAAATCAGGAGTAATTGCAGGTGTATGTACCAAAGTGGGTGGTGATAACAGTCTTAGGGATGTCATCTGGGTTCATGGGCACCGTATAATACCCTTTTAGGGGATTAAGCTAGGAGAAAACCTACCATTTTTGCAAGTAAGAGGTCCCATCAACGACGTTCTGTATGGGGAAGTGATCTGGTTCTGTTATTGTCATCAGGCACATGTAATACCCACACAGACGCAATGAGCCGTCATTCTTCAGAACGCTGTGTAAGGGTGATGACCATGTGCTTAATGCCTTTTGGCGAAGGCCCATCTCTTCCATTTCAGCGAACGTTTCTTTAGCGTCTGCCAAACAATCCAGTGTCTCGTTGCTTGATATGGTGATAAATACTGTGTTTAGCACTAACCGTGGGTATTTGAGAAATTTTTAAACAGCTAACTTCCCGGTAAGAGGAGGTGGGTGTAGGCATCCATCGACGCGCTGATATGGAGACCTAAGTCGGAGGGGATTTGTTGGGGAGGTGTCGAGAAGAGCAAGTCGGAGTTGACTAACCGACGGTGAGTGACATCAACCAGGAGTTGGAGATGTGAAAGGAAATCCGTACTGAGGATTGGCAATGTGATGTTAGCCGCGAGAAACTTCCATTTTTTCTTGTATTCTTTAAAAACAAAATGTAAAATATAACTAGGTCATTCATAAATGGCTTTAGTCACACCAGTTCTGAAAAATGCACTGGACTACCAGGAATTAAGCTCATATAGACCTTTTTCAAATATATCCTTTGTTTCAAAAGTCCTTGAATACGTAATTCTTGAGCATTTAGTCAGCCACTTAGAAGTAATAGAAGCTTTGCCTGACAACCAATCTGCTTACAGAAAACTATACTCTACGGAGACAGCCATCTGCTCTGTTGTGAATGATATGCTGGAAATAATGGATGAAAATAAAATGTGGTATTTTAATACTGCTCGATCTCAGTGCTGTTTTTGATATGGTTGTGCATGAACTGCTACTACTTAGATGGTAGCAATTACTGTGTACAAATTGGAAAATCTTATTCATCATATGAACCCTTAAACAGAGGGGTACCCCAGGAGAGTGTTCTTGGCCCAATCTTATTCTGTATCTATACTATTGGTCTATCGAAAATGCTACAAAGGCATGGCCAGAAGTTTGAACTTTTTGCAGATGACACACATTTTGACTTCCCCATAAATGATATACATGACACTACTGAAACTCTAAACCGAATCCTTGATAGTGTTAGAGATTGGATGATATTTAAACAACTAAAATTAAATGAGAACAAAACTGAATTCATGGTGTTGGATAAGAGAAACATTGTGAAAAACTTGGGTGGTATTCAAATGCACATAAATAATTACTCAGTGCAAATATCTAGTAAAGTTCGAGATCTAGGTGCATTTCTTGACTGTAACCTTTCTCTAAATGCCCAAATAAATGATGAAATAAAAAACATCTGGTTATCATCTAAGAAATATTGCCTTTATAAAGAAGTACCTGGAAAACATTATGTAAAGAAACTTGAGATGAACTTTGTTTTTAAAAGGGTTGCCTACTGCAACTCTATCTATTACAATTTAACTAAAGTACAACTAAAGATTTACAAAACATGATAAACAGATGAGTAAGACTGATAAAAGGTGTCCCACCTAGAGAAATGATCCCCCATATACTATTTGATTTATACTGGCTGCCAATAAAAGCGAGAATTTAATTTAGAATATGTACAATAAGCAACCAAGTTATCAGAACCGGTCGTCGTAAATAGTTAAGAGAATTTCTACATATTGCACAGCCAACAAATCGTGTCGACAAGAGAATAGTTACAGATGGCTTCAAACTGTTAGAACCTAAAACATTATGTAAAGAAACTTGAGATGAACTTTGTTCTTAAAAGGGTTGCCTACTGCAACTCTATCTATTACAATTTAACTAAAGTCCAACTAAAGAAATTACAAAACATGATAAACAGATGAGTAAGACTGATAAAAGGTGTCCCACCTAGAGAAATGATCCCCCATATACTATTTGATTTATACTGGCTGCCAATAAAAGCGAAAATCTAATTTAGAATATGTACAATAAGCAACCAAGTTATCAGAACCGGTCATCGTAAATAGTTAAGAGAATTTCTACATATTGCACAGCCAACAAATCGTGGCGACAAGAGAATAGTTACAGATGGCTTCAAACTGTTAGAACCTAGATATATGTCTACTTTACGCTCCAGAGCCTTTAAATATGCGGCCCCGAGACTATATAATGAGTTCCCACGAAACATCCGAATGATTGAAGACGTTAGGGCTTTCAATGGGAACTGAAGACTTTCTTATTTCAACAGTCATACAACAGTGACGATTTATCAGTAAATGAAAATATGAGATATGAAACGTTATATACTCTGACTGAACAAGGTAAAACGACAGTGGAGCTCCTGTACAGAGTGGGGTCCTCCTGCTGTATGGGGCTGGAAAAGCAACTGTCAATGTAAAAGTAAAGTAATTATATATGGCACTCCCAAATGATTATGTGAGGGTTTCATAACCGTGGGTGGGTATCGCAGATCCTTTAGCAGCTACCAGGTAGATGTTGGAAGATTTAGACAGATTACATCATGTCCTAGAGAACAGCAAGCACCCGTTATTTTACCAAAAATCACATGACCTTCCCTGCATCATGTAAAAGGAAAAGATTAGTGACAGGGGAGGCCACCTCCACATGCAGTAGCCTACTTACCAAGTTTTCTGGGCACCGATAACCATTAACAGATTCCTTTGCAGAAGCCCTGAATCTGGAGTGGTAGTATCATAACTGTGGCTCATGGGCATCAGGAAATAGCTGTAGAGGTCATTGGTTGGGGCATAAGCGAGTAGTGGGTGGTAGGCAGTTTTGTCACCGCTCTGGCATGTCACGGGGGAGAGTGCCTGTGGCCTACCACATTTACGTCAGCGAAATTGGATGTTAGATAGCTGTCCACTTTGTGAAGAGTGTAGGCATTGATGAGGATTTGAAGGCAGGGAACTGGGTGTCCACAATGTCGTCGACTTTGGTCATCTGGTCCTCCATGGGCTAAGTATTGACATCAGGGATGGTATCACTTACAGGCTCTGGTAGGCGCCGTATCAAAGGGCATGAAGTATATTTCTGATCATCTCCATGAGGGCAAACGAAGCCTTTTGGTTCCCTAATGTTGTTGAGAGCCAAAAAAGTTTTGCTATGCGGGCGGCTGGCGATGGTGAGTACTGCTCCAGGAGGTAAGATATGAGGGCGTCCTACTTTATTTTTGCGTCCTCTTGCTTGTAGAGTCAATCACAGATTTCCAGGAAAGTCTCCTCGGTGATCGCCACACCCTTGATGCAAAACAGGACTTAAGCACTTTGGAGCCTGGTGAACGTTTCTCCTCTGCCGAAAGACTGTAGTTTCTGGGGCGTGGCATTGATAGTAAAAGTCAGTTTCTGAGGGCAGCATCATGAAACAGTAAGATACAGGAGTGCTGGGTAAGGCAGGAGGGAGCTGGACCTCTAGTGGTCACCAATGTTCTGATGCACCAGTTAGATAATACTTGAGAAGTGGGATGAATGCAACTAACTTTATATTTCGACGTAGTGTACGTTTTTATACAACCGGTTCCAAGGAAGAATGGCATAAAAATTCAAACTCAATGAAACAAGAACATACAGGCTTAATCAAGTTATTAGTGAGAGGGGAGAGCGATGACGATAATATATATATAAAAAAAAAAAACAGAAATACCGATACAGTGTACGAATGTGTGATACGGATGCGGTATGGTACCAACCGTATCCATAGATATATAATAATAATAATAATAATAATAATAATAATAATAATAATAATAATAATAATAATAATAATAACTATAATAATAACTAAAGAGATTCCATATTAAGTTTTTGTTTTTATTTCCTTGGTTATAGTATTTTGTAGGATGTGATAACATATTGCAGTTTGGCTGAGGGTCATGAACCAAAATGGATAACAAAACTTGTAATCTAATTTCAGTTTTCAACATGTCATTTTTCTTATTGGTATATATTACTATTTTCTCATCTTAAATCCTAATTTCAATTTTTTTTTTTTTTTCATGATTTTTCTATTTTATTTCGTTTGTCAAAGAAAACTAAGGACCATTCTAAATATTATTCAGGGCTTTTCTGATGAAAAAAAAAATCATGAAAAACGACCTTTCTATAGACTAAAATTTCAGATATTTCTTTTTTAAAGAATCTGTATCTCGGCAAATGCTTGTAACTCCAGTACTTCAAGGTTGGCTTAAATTTAATTTTATATTCCAAGAACTTTCATTCACTCGTGGAATCAAAGGCTATATGACTTGATCCTCACCGAGAGAAAATTAATTTCCTTGAAAGGAAATCGTCGGGAAGAAATGTAGAAAATATTTTAGTGTTTTCTTTCATATTTCGTTTAACGTTAAATGTTTCAACGAATGTTAATTTTCATGTAAATATTATCATCATCGTTGGTGAATTATACGACCTGATATTTGGGTGAAACTGAAAGTCTTTTTTAATTTAAGTCCTCTAGAACGTCTGTTAGCTGTGTATAATTTAATGTATAATTTTTCTTACTAATTATCAGGTATTTTATTTCATAATATTTCTAGTAAAGGTTGAAAGGGACAGGACAATGTCTTGGACACCAACCATATATCAATAGGATCAGCGCCCAAGCCCTCTCTCCAACCAATCTAACACCATGGAAGGTCAGGTGGCTACAAGTGATTCTAATAGACCAATACATTCTCTTAAACTCTTTCTCCATTTCTCCCAAAATCGACATTATTAGAAACTATTAGGCTTGTTCGACGCTCGAACTACCAACTCACGGATGGCTAGATACTGATGTTCCTCAAAGGCTTCTACAACCCTCTCTACCATTTAGGTCTTCGAATAAAGGAATATATAATTATGCTAGGTTACCATGGAAACCTAATGTACTTTTAGCCATGTTCAAGATAGATAAGAAAACAGTTATAATGATAGTAGTAATAATAAAAAATATTATAACCTTGACATCAAGATAACCATCTTTGCAACTACAGGGCCTAGGTTTGAGGTTCGATTTAAGGTAGAGATCTCTTCCGTTATTCCACATTTTGTGATGAGCTAAAACACGAATTTGGTACTTTTTTTAATGAACATGATGCTAAATAACTATTGTTATCCTTTTTTTTTATTTAATTATAAGAACATATAAAATCCCTTAGTATTACGAAGCCTACTCCCTTCATCAGAGAGTGGAAGAGAAAAACTTTGCAAAGAAAATGATTCATTTGCTGTTATTGTTCGTATCCTTTCTTGGGTCGTATTGCTGACGGATATCAGGCATTCGTTGTTCCATTAAAGGTTTTAAGGTTTAATGTCGCCCATGAATGGCAGAGGCAATAGGCAGTTCCATTGCCTTATCATGCATTGTAGATAGTTGGTTGGATAGTGCATGAGCCACCCGTTGAGATACTACCGCTAGAGAGTAATTATTGGGTTCTTTTACTGCCACAAAATACTACATTGGATCCCTCTCTCTGGTTACGGCTCATTTTGTCTTTGCTTACACATACTCAGAATAGTTCTTATCACACTCTCCCTGTCCTCTTACACCTGACAACACCGAGATTACCAAACAATTCTTCTTCGTTCAAGGGGTTAACTACTTTGATGTAATAGTTCTGGGACTACTTTCCTCTTGGCAAGGGTAGAAGAGACTCTTTAGCTATTGTAAGCAACTCTTTTATGAGAAGGACACTCCATAATCGAATCATATTTCTCTGGTCTTGGATAGTACTATGGCCTTCAACTGTCTTGGATTAGAGTTCTCTTG
Source organism: Palaemon carinicauda (assembly GCF_036898095.1). NCBI lineage: Eukaryota > Metazoa > Arthropoda > Malacostraca > Decapoda > Palaemonidae > Palaemon > Palaemon carinicauda. The sequence goes on along the minus strand of NC_090741.1, from coordinate 95,970,532 downwards.
CTTGGGGGTACCCTAGGGCATACAGTTTTATCTTATTTCGCTTCCTCTTGAAATTTAAAGTTTTTTAGTTTATGCATGAAGGATCTAATTTAATGTTGTTACAGTTCTTGAAATGTTTTATTTTGATTGTTTATTCTTCTCTTGTAGATTATTTATTTCCTTGTTTCCTTCCCTCACTAGGCTATTTTTCCCTGTTGGAGCCCTTGGGCTTATATGCATCTAGCTTTTCCAACTAAGGTTATAGCCTAGCTTGTAATGATATTAACAATAATAATGCAGGTCAAGGCCCTAGAGACTGACCATATATATATATATATATATATATATATATATATATATATATATATATATATATATATATATATATATATATATATATATATATATATATATATATATATATGTCTGTTTGTATGTATATATGATCAGCGCTCAAGTTCCCTTTCCACCCAAGCTAGGACTAAGGAATGCCAGACAATGGCTGCTGATGACTCAGCAGATAGACTTATAGGCTTCCCCAACCCGCCCTCCTTAGCTCACAAATATTGTGAGACTGCAGCGACCTAACGAGTTTGAGTGGGACTCGAACCCCAGTCTAGCGATGACCGGTCAGGGACGTTACCACACAGGCCACCACATTATTCCAGGTTCTTAAACGAGTCTGAAGAGTAATGCTTCCCTGCGCACATGACTGAAACAATTCTCTGTTATGGGTAAAGGGTGATTAATGCTATCGGAACTGTGGATCTGCAGTGCTTGCGTCCAATAAGGTGTTGCTAGTATAGTAACTCAAATTCCTGTCATCGTCGTCGATTATGTATTCCTAGTGGAAATAAAGAAGACTTCTGTTGTAATTTACAATTGATATTTTAGGACATTATATTGCATCTACATAACTCAGATCTGATGACATACTTGATAACAACTGAATGCTGTCATGTAAA
>NC_090741.1:95944588-95962088 GCF_036898095.1 Palaemon carinicauda | reverse complement strand
TTTGAAATATTTTCTTTCAATCGTTTATTATTTCTCAGATCTTTTATTCATTTCCTTATTTCCTTTCTTCACTAGGCTATTTTTCCCTGTTGGAGCCCTTAGACTTATAGCATCTTGATTTTCCAACTAGGGTTGTAACTTAGCTAATAATAATAATAATAATAATAATAATAATAATAATAATAATAATAATAATAATAATAATAATAATAATAATAATAACACTAAACTTATTCTGTAACTAATTTACAGTCATTATTATTATTATTATTATTATTATTATTATTATTATTATTATTATTATTATTATTATTATTATTATTATTATTATTATTATTATTATTGAAGCATAAGTCAAATTCGTAGGAAACGTTCCAAAGAATGGTAAGTAAGTTGATGAATAAGACAACTGTGAGATAGTAAATAAATGAACAAATAAACAAACAGTAAAATAGAAATCAATAAATTATGCAATTGACTGCATCCTGAATTAGAAGCTATTTATAGCATACGGGTAAATAAATGTTTCTACTAAAAGGAATATTGCTTTCAAATGTTACTAAATATTTGAAGTTTTGGTGGAAACTCCATAAAAAAGGCTCTGCCGGATCCTTAAAGTGAAAGAACGTTTTACACCTGTTTGTTTTGACTATTTATTTATAAAAACTTTTAAATTTTCTGTCGTTTTTTTTCATGGAAATTTATTGGTAATGTTGAAATACATTTTACTAATCTTCTCTTCTCTCCTCTGTATTTTACTTTCACAGAAGTGTAGTTTATCCAAAATAAGTTTCATTAGTATCTGAGTTCTTTCTAAGTTACGCACTGGGTTGGTCAGGGCACCAGACACCCGTTGAGATACTACCGCTATAGAGTTACTGGGTATTCTGACTGGCAGGGAGTACTGCATTAGATCCCTCTCTGTTTATGGCTCCTTCTTCATTTGTCTACACATACACCTAATAGTCTGACCTACTCTTTACACATCATCCTCTCTCCTCATACACCTGAAAACGCTTGGATAACCGGAAAATTGATCTTCGCTGAAGTGGTTACCTATATCACTGTGATTATTCATTTGCTACTTTGCTCCCAATAAGGGTAAAAGATATTCTTTAGGAATTGTAATCAACTCTTCTCGGAAATGGACACTCCAAAATCAAACCAATGTTCCTTAATCGTGGTTAGTGTCAGTCTTTTTACCATGGTCTTTCACTGCCTGTGTTCACGTGCTGGAGGGTACGCTCAAGCATACTATTTCATCTGTTTCCTGACTTTGTATGTTTTCTTAAAAATTTGAGACAAATTTGTATAATGTTATTGCTCTCTCTCTCTCTCTCTCTCTCTCTCTCTCTCTCTCTCTCTCTCTCTCTCTCTCTCTCTGATTGTTTTACTTATTTTCATACCTTTTCATCCATCATATCCTTATCTCTTCACATCTTCATATAAGAAAAGTCACTAAATATTTTCCATTAATTTACCCTTTTTACCACAACATTTCAAAAAATAATTTTCTACTTTCTTCAAAAGAACCGAAATGTCTCTCTCTCTCTCTCTCTCTCTCTCTCTCTCTCTCTCTCTCTCTCTCTCTCTCTCTCTCTCTCTCTCTCTCTCTCTCTCTCCTCCCAATCCTTCAGAGGACAACATTGGATAATTTTGTTAACTTTATATATTCAATTAGGTAAAGAAAAACAAAAAGTTTTAATAAATCACAAGGAAAGTGGCATCAGTAAAATACCGTTTTAAAAAGACATATCAAAAACATATCTTATCCTTTCCCAAAAGACCACCAAATCTCGTTCACATCATGATTTATTCCCTAGGATTTCTGCTCCAACTTTCGGAAAATTCTTGAAATGGCTGGAAATATAGATCCTATATATTTATTTATTTTTACATCTTCTTATCTCATGGTATCAGTGATATAATTATTATAAGATTTATCTATATTATTTTTGTTTTTATTAATTCTACTAACCACAATAAAGATTTTAATAGTAATCATTTTACAATTAGATTCATCGGTTATCTTCAGATTGGTTTGATGAAGATTTCTCTGGTGTAGTGACAGACTTCGTCAATGGGAAATCTTTTCAAATCGAAATAATACAAAATTAAACAACTGCACAAGAATTACTGCGAAATGAAAACGTGCATTGCCAAATGCAGATCCGTCGGCAGGAGTTGCTTAACTGGGGGATTGTAGGCGGTTGTCTGATGTTGGGTGATTCCCAGGAAATTCGCTAATGATGTCCACAATTGACAGGTGAAAGTGCTACTCCTGTCAGAAGTATTATGCTCATGGATACCAAATCTTGCCATCCATCCTGAGACTAAGTCAGATGTACATGAGTTAGGCGTTACAGTTTTCATGGGAATGGCTTTAGGCAAACGAGTGGAGCAGTCGATGATGGTAAACAGGTAACGATCTTCTTGTTATGTTGGTAGGGCCCAACTACAACGACGTGCATGTGTGTGTGTGCCTTATGCAAGACACGGCTCTTGCGTTGGCAGCCTCTGAAACGTGCATGGGAGCAGGTATCCACGGTCTAGGTCTACCAGTACTGACGTCACAGAGGAGAGTGGCGTTGGAGTCGTCCTTGGGGAAATCTTCCCAATGGAGAGATGTGCAGGATGTCTTACATGCTTGGTACTCTGGATCCTCTCGTTAGGCTTTTGCCAAGGGGTTATAAGCAAATCTCAGGTGAAAGGCGACCAAGGTGTTTCTTGAAAGGTCATTGGCTTTGGGGACGTGTTGTAGGGTGTAACTGTATTCAGCATTGGCAGAGAGATGTCGACGTTGATGGGGGGGAGCTGGCATCGGACTGTCGAATGATAGTAAGCACCAGAGGCATGTGGTCCGTGCGAATGACAAAGGGTGTACCTTCCAGGAAGTGACAAATGTAACGGACAGGCAAGTGCACCACCAGCAATTTGCAGTCAAAGGTAGAGTAGCTGGATTCGCCTTGGACATTTATCTATTGAAGAAGGCCGATGGGCGGGGCGAGGCGTTGACCAGCTGCTTGAGTAATCCACCAATAGCAACATCGCTGGCATCTGTAGAGAGAAGGAGAGTTGCTAATGGCACAAGAAAAGTAAGAGCAGCAGCGTTTGATAGGGCATTCTTTGCGTTGCATAAGGGAACCCCACCTCAGGTGTTTTAGCTTGCCCTTGAGGGACACGATAATGTCAAATGTCATGTAGATGGACCAACCTCTCACTAGCATTATCTAAAAGGCAATAAATGGTCCAATGTTTTATTTTTGGAGTATGGATGACATGTAGTTTTTGTTTTGGATAATTTTGATTTGATAATTTAGAAAAAAAGAGAGAAGCCTAATCAAGGCTGACTTGCACGTATTTATCGTATTGGCCGCCAGACCTTGGCTATGAAGGTGGAAAAAGAAGGACAGACAGAAGTTTATTGAAATATTGTCTTCTAGTTGACTTGGCCTTGTATTCTTCTAAGAATTCTATATTGCCTTCTGAAATCCCAAACCTTTTTCTAACCGCTAGAGTGAGAAAATCATGAAATGAACGGTTTGGGCTTTCTGTGATAAAAGGAAGGCAGTTAATTTCTGAATCTTCGAAAATATACCTAGGGTCAGAGCTAGGACGAGCCTCATCTCGTCTATCAGCCCCACTAGAGGATCCTCGTATGGGGCTATATAGCGAGGTAGTTTCTTGAAGACGCTCGTGATGAAGAGGTCGAATTGCTGTTCCGGGACTTGTTCCCATCTGGGAGGGAATATGTCTGCGCCCATGGACCATACCAACTCTATCGGTTTGTATCGAAATAGAGTATCCACTGTCCCATCGTGGATCAATTGTAAATGAACTGCTGGTAGGTGGGGTCCCTTTAAGAGAGGGACGGGAAACTTCACTAAGACTGAATGAGACGTTCGAATGTGACGTCTTATTATCGCTTTGGTGTCCCAGATCAGTCGTAGGGAGCCTGATCTGTGTGGAGGGGGCTTCCCTACTCATGAAAGGACCAGCAGAGTCTTGGGACTTTCGTGCTCTAATTTCTGTTAGAGAAGCGATTAAAGAGGGACCAACTTCAGTCTTTTTTTTATCTCCTCAAGCGTTTGATGCGTGTTTTCTCCAAGCTCTTAACGCATCTTTCCGGTGTGCCCTTAGCACCAGGTCTGTCACTATAGCGAACTAGGGAAAGTTTAGCGCTTTTTCCTGTTGGTGTTTTGGTATTCTGACTGAATACCTGAGTCTCTTGACACACCTCACGAGCTCCTTTTATATTTCCAAAGGAGAGCAGAGTTGATGTGACTGAGGGCTTCAATGGTTTTTTAAAACATCGAAACCCCTGAGCTGGAGAAAGTCGAGACTTCTAGAAGCCTATCTTGCATCCGTGATGTCCCAGGAATCGGGTCATCTCTTTGAATGCACATTGGCCGGACACTTTGGGTGCTGCCCACTCCAGCCTCTTGATCAGGTATATTAATACCTGAACTATTTCTAGGCTTGACTTTGACGTGAATAAGTTCGTCGATCCTTTGAAGATACTTAGGACTGTGAGTCCGACACGTATCTTTCCTAGGATGAATGTTACTCTCTGTAACATGAATTCTAGATAGGAGGAAGGGGGGTGGTAGACTGGAAGGTTCCGAAGGACACCTTTCAGGTCTGACAAGACTACGAACACACCTAATTGGAATAAGGTCCATATGTTCAGAAGGATTAACATTCAGAACTTGCTGTTTTTTTATAAACTTGTTGAGTGGCGACAAGTTCAGAATGACTCATTGATATCATGAGTCCTTCTCATGAACACAAAACAGCCTTCCCTGGAACTTGATGAGCTATAGTTTTCTTACCACCTGTATGCTCTATAGCTCTCAGGTATACTTCTCCAGGAGGGGTTTGAACTGTATGAGAAGGTTAGGAAATGATGGTAGGGACATTTTTGTTTCCCATCCATGGCTCATCTTGAATATGCTTTGGACCGAAGGATCGAAGGTCCTGCGATCCTAAGGGAGAGTTCCTCCTAGCCGAAGCATCTTTATGCTTTGAGTAGTCAGTAGGCTTTGACTTTTGACCATCTGCCTGTAGCACCAGGGTCACTGGAATAGTGGGATGTTTTTGAGCAGCCCGGGTATTTTCAGCATTTTCGATCTTCTTTTTAGGTTGGGGACCCACAACCACAGAAGATTTTCTCATTGAAGGAAGGCCCCATTTTTTGAGAAGACTTATGTTCTCCATGGTTGCGTTCTTAATTACTTCCTTAATGACCTCGTGTTGGAAGATATTAGCTTCCTTGTTTCGTGTTTCACTGTTGCATCAGCGAACACAAACTCTCTACATGCTCTCCTGGCCTTCATAAAGGCATAAAGGTCCTTCACCAAGATAGCCATATGCATTTTGGCTATGACCATGAGCATGTCTGGGGTACTTTCGTATGTAGTTTTGTAGAGAAAGGGATGTCGCAAGTCTCTCCTTTGACTCATGTTCATTACACAAGAGCAACTCAGACAATTTAGGGAGACATACCTTTAATTGTCTACTTGCAATGTCCTTGTCTAATTTTCCTACTGAAAATGTCAAATGGACTTCCTTCCAATTCTTTTCCTGTCCGGGAAAAACTGGTGACCAAGGCTTGCACTCATCGAGTGTGGGACATGGCTTACCCGTCTCTACCGCTCTGACAACAGAAGTAAATGCTTTCCCCATAAAGGGGAATGAGAGTGAAGTAAGAGCAAGAAAGGAAGGGTGTCTGTTATTCAGTGAGAATACCTGCGACTCTGAATAGCCCGCCTTTCTCAGACTACCTGAACGGATAGTCTGTGCCATATCATGGTCGAGAATCAATACCTCCTTAGGTTCCGCTCCTTTTCTTGACTTTGGTTCATACTTCAGTCGAACCCAACAATTAGGGAAAGCATCAAAGCTTGGCCAAAATTGATTTTTGTCCAAAGGAACAGCATCTATTTTCTCTGAGATGTAAAGATTTGAAATTGGCATCTGCTCCGCAAACCTCCAGGGATTGGTTATGGAGCATGTTGGTAGGTGTTGATTCAAGGGTCGTTTAACTGACCCCTGGGAAGCAACAAGAGAAGCTTTACGAGGCTCTATCTTGCGTTTTACTTCCTGCTTTTCGTTTTTTTTTTTACAAAAGCTCTCTATTTGATTCTTCAGCTGGATACAATTGTACCACATTATCCAATAGAGGGGTAGAAGACGAAGATGTCAACATTGATGGCTCTATAGCCGGCATAGGTGGAGGAAATTCCGACACAACATTTTCCTCTACTACCCTGGGGCACTTCTTGCCCTTAATCCCAAAGGTTTTCTGGCCGTCAGGGGATGTAGTTGGCTCCTGAGGCACTAATGTTTCCTCACTTGCTTCCAGAAATAGTAGCTTACGCATCCCATCATTAGGTAGGAAAGGTCCCGGTAAGATCTTTTGAAAGCCTCTCACCTAGTTGCGTAATTTATATTGAGCTGTATCCGTAATCTCCGTAGACTTGGGATTTTCAAAACCTTCGGACATCAATGTACCACATATATTGAAAACCTGTGAGTTCCAATAATGTAGGGATCCGGAAATAATATTGCAGGTGGCATGAAACCTGCAAGTATTATAACCGTAAAAATACTTACTCTTGGCCTTGCAGAGGACTGCAGAACAAGGTATCTGGTGTTCCTCCTGTAAAGAAAGCAAAACCAAATGAGTATACAATGGATTATCTCCTTGACAATCAACATGCAAATGTCCTCTACAATAGAGTAGCTTAGGATAGTAAGCTATAAAGGGATAGAAGGAGATACATACTTGTGTACCCCTGTGAGAAAATGCTGTTGCCTCCCCTCAGTATTAACTACATGGAGATTTCTCTATAGAGTAACTCCAAGTAGAAGGACTCTTACCCCTAGGGGTAGAGAAGTATCAAATCACTGTCCCAAAATAATGTTAATACTGTGGGGTCAGGATGACTGATTCTCGATCAGAATATTGAAGAAAACTATTCATTCAATATATGAACGGTACCAGCAGAATGCTCGTAGAAGGGTACCCAAGGTATGTCAGAAAACCTACTGTATCATGGTACTGTAGTTTTCTAATTGCAGTAAGTCTATATTGCAATTTACTGGCTACTGCACCTCATGTATTGTAGTCTACTCATTATGATGCCTTCATAGTAGCATATGACAGTAAGAAGCCTGCTGGACTAGGAAAATAAAGACATATATTTGTATATCTCACTCAGCCTATTTGCTGTAGTCTTCCTACTATATTAAAATAGAGAGTCTACTGATCAGGGAGACTCAAGGAAAAAGGCTGAACCCGTTAAGGGTTAGGAGCGTATTACTCCTGCCTTGAAGTGTTTAATATTGTAGGGTAATCCTAATACTGATTTCTAATCAGGATAAGGAAGAAATCATATTCATTCAATATAGGATTGGGCTCAGCAAATGCCTGTGTTGGATATTCAAAATATATTGGAAATAACTACTAGTATAAACTATATAGTAGTTTTCTATATCTGCAGTATATTCTATACTGCAGATATACTGGATACCTGTATAATATATACAGTAGGTCTTGCCGGCATACCCGGCACGCTAGCTAGAGAGAGATTGAGATAGCATGGAAAAAAGGCTACTCCTTACTGTGAATGTATACAGTAATTAAGGATGTGAAAGTCTAATTTGACTGGCTTTTTCCAGAAAGAAGGTTCTAATAGAAGTGGAAAATTTACCATTCAGGCTTCCATACAGCTACAGTACTATTGCCGACAAGGTACCGCCGATACACTGCCGGCCGGCAAGTCCAGCAATACCAGTACAGTCGGTGTGCTGTCAACTGAGTCAGCACTATCTGTTCCGGCCTGGCCGGCAGTACCCCCCGTCAACAGTACCTGTAGCAGCAGTCCAAGGGAGGACTGAAGAACCTTGGGAACACAAGGGACTTCCCTCTTATGGTCGCCAGCAGCCAAGATGGCCAGCAGTTGCCGACAGATGATGTGGTTGGTGGAAGTATGCTCTGCTGTCAGCCAAAGACATGACTAGAGAGGGAGTCTGGCTGGCTCCGGCAACCTACCAGCAAAGGTAAGGTTGCAAGATGCCGGCCTAAAGAAAGACAATGGCTCAGCCATCAAAAGTGGACAGAGGGGTAGGGAACAGGGTCCTGTAACGAGTGTGAAAGGAACTGGCAAAAATTGTTAGTCCTACCACCTATAAAAGAAACTCTGTTTCGGTATTGGCAGAATCCCAGGGAACAGGAGAAACTCTGTTCTCCAACCCAGATATTGCCGACACAGTTAAGGGGATGGCGGCACTGCTGCCTCCTCTCAACAAAGAAGAAACAGAGTTCCAGTGCCACGTATCCTAGGCTAAAGAAAATTACTCTTCAGCCCAGAGTACTGTGGCATAGGACTAGTCTTTTAGTCGCAAGGGGAAGATGGTATCCTATCACAACTTCAAGTGCAGCTAATGAGGGCTAACCTCCATTGCCGGCCACCTAGCCGGCAGGGGAATGATGGTATCATACAACCCATTCGCCCTGCCGGCAGGTCGCCGACATAAGACTAAATACTCTGAGATTCTGACTAAATCCCAAAACCCGAAGGTATACCACAACCAACAGTTAAGGGAAGAGGCAGGACAAACCCTAAGTTAGCCATGTCTGAATAAAATTCAAGGCACAGCTATTAGGGTAGTATCCTGAGGCTACACTCAGAGGGAAAGAGATTACCCTTGAGTCTCCGAAGAGATGTGTAATGTTTCATAACATTATAGGAGGTATCAGTCTCCTCTGAATGAAAACAAAACACGAGGGTAGCCGGGGAAAGTCGAAACGTAAAGTAAAACGTCTAGGTAAGGTTACCTAGGCTATACGAGATCTCGGTTACCTAAATCACCGAAACTATACGATCGACAGAGAAAAGGGAAACAGAAATTATGCACATTATCAAAATTTACAAGAGTAATTGCCTAAATAGCTAAATAATTAAAATAATTAAATAAAGCTATTAAAAACTGGAAGTCGTTCTGCTATCTAAATAACACATGCCTAACGAACGACGGCGCCATGGCGCCTCCAGTAACTGGCCTACCTCTTAAACACAATAAAATACTCTAATTTTATTGTGAAACAGGAGCTAAAATATACTCATAGTAAAGACCCGATACTCAACTTTCCAGAGGCGGAAGATGATGGAGAAAGCATAATAATAATCCTGTAAAACGATCGAAAAGTTCGATCACCAGGAAATATCACTGAGCGAGATCGCTACAAAAAAAGGAATGTCCGCCGTTGTGGGAATGGCGCTGTTGTATTCCCTTTTGCCACATCCTCCTCGTAGCCAAAACGCTGTTTGGGTTTCAGAATGCTATGGAGGCGTGTCAAGAATGCGTCCGCTGATATCATGCGATATCCTTTGAAGAATTTTAAAGATATTCGTGCCAGGAGTTAGAATTCTGGATACCTAAAGGTAAAATTCTCTGGGAATATCACTGTAGTGCATATATCCCCTAGGAAGCTATTTTAAGGAACTTCCATCACGACGACATGGCTTGATCCCAAAAATATGTTTATCAGTATAGCGTCTGTACCATGGTCTTCCACTGTCTTGGGTTAGAGTTTTCTTGCTTGAGGGTACACTCGGGTACAATATTCTATCTAATTTTTCTTCCTCTTGTTTTTTTAAAGTTTTTATAGTTTATATAGGAATTTCTTTATTTTAATGTTGCTACTGTTCTTGAAATATTTTATTTTTTCTTGTTTCCTTTCTTCATTGGGTTATTTTCCCTGTTGGGGCCCCTAGGCTTATAGCATTCTGCTTTTCAAACTAGGGTTGTAGCTTAGCCGATATTAATAATAATAATAATAATAATAATAATAATAATAATAATAATAATAATAATAATAATAATAATGATAATAATAATATTTGTATGTATGGAAATTTAATTTGTAAATCGTCTCAAGTGTGTTTTAACTACTCTTTCCCTCATACACATGAATGGGGGAAATCGCAATGGTTGAACTGGGTGCAGCGGGGGAAGGGGGGTGACAAAAAAAGTCTGGGAACCACTGCTTTAAAGCAAACATCTGTTGGCGTCCTGTTTCAGGTCTTCTTTCCATCCATTTCATGCTTCTCCCTTTCTTTCGTGTTTTCTCAAGTTTGGTCATATTCCATTTACGAATATTTTAGGTTTTTAGTTTGTTTATTGTTTTGGATAGTTCTACTAATTCTTTTCACCTTTCGAATATATATATATATATATATATATATATATATATATATATATATATATATATATATATATATATATATATATATATATATATATATATATATATTTACTTATTCATAACAGCATTGTATGATATTCTTCATTAAGTCTCATTCGAAGAGTAATTTTGTAAAAAAGGAAAAGCTTTAATGTGCCCCAGCACTCAAACTACTAAAAGAAAAGTCAAACTTGTTTTCCTTCCCAACTCTGTTATCTCCTCTTTCTGTCATTTGACATAGATAACATAATTGATAACATAGTTGTGGTACCAGCTTTGTTTTGTTGGGAAAAAAATGTTGTTTGGTATTTTATAGTCTGAAAATTAAGCTCACATGGTGAAGTGTAGAATCTGAAGTGACTGTAACGATCTTTTCGGAGCTCTTGAAATTTAACCTAATTTCAAATTTAACCTGACTATACCCAACACAGCGAAAAAAGGACTATATGTTTTTAAACGGATCCCTGACTTGTGACATAAATCACTAGCTCTCTCTCTCTCTCTCTCTCTCTCTCTCTCTCTCTCTCTCTCTCTCTCTCTCTCTCTCTCTCTCTCTCTCTGTTTTTGTATAAAGTGGTGTATTTCCGTTAATTATATCGGAAATGATTTGACCTTTTGTTCCACTTCACTAATGAGCGTAGGCCTTCCCTTCCTGTATATTAAGCATATGCTGGGACTGGCACATACACACTGGCAATAGACCGTGGTTCTGTTTCATGTGACCACTTTTGTAGCCCAGCCAAGACACATAACTACAATTTGAATAGGAACTTCTTGGAAGAAAGGACAAATTATATATATATATATATATATATATATATATATATATATATATATATATATATATATATATATATATATATATATATATATATATATATATATATATATATATATATATATATATATGAAAGAGAGAGAGAGAGAGAGAGAGAGAGAGAGAGAGAGAGAGAGAGAGAGAGAGAGAGAGAGAGAGAGAGAGAGAGAGAGAGAATGTTCCAACTACAGTACAGAAAAGTCTGAAGTTCCTGAGACTTTCCAATTGAGGCCAATCTTTGTTTTCCGTCGTAAATACTAAACGTTTATTTCGCTCACTTTGACTTCCAGAGACTTTGATAAGCAAAAAGATATGACTGATTGGTCTCATTATTATCATTTTCTTTATTATGATATTTATGGTTCGGGGTTTTAAAATAGTTAAAGCGTGGGCGTGTCTGTTTTTTGCGTGATGTGGGTGTGTTCGACATAACTTGTGCCATTACGATCTATCACCTTCATCAACCTAGAATTTGAAAGATTGTCAAAAGTTTTCACTACATCTTTACAGAACAGCAAAATTATTTATAATTCCAGTTTTTTTTACGTCGTTGATATAACATTCATGTTCTTTCCTTTGAATACCAACAAATACAAAATCCCTTACGAAAGCAACCAATTAAAACAAATAAGAAATGAAAAGTAAGCAAGTAACAAGTAAAATCCTTGTCTTGATGCTTTCCAATACCAGTTCAACCCACAATCCCACCTGATGTCAGGTCAGCTCAGTCGACTAATTGGGAAACGGACAGGTGAGACCTTAAATGATTTGACCTTCGGGAAATAATATCCGGAGTAATATTTAGTTGGGATGACAAAAGTAACATTAACGAATATCTTTATTGTTCGAATGCTGGAAATTGAGATTTTATTTATCCAAGAAAGTAAAATCATAAAAGATATTTCCTCTCTGTCACCAGGTTCAACTGTCCCTCTATCCAATCTCTTTTACTGCTATTACTACAAACACCATTTTATTTGTAACATAATAGTAACAACAACAACAATGAAAATAATGATTTAATATTTGATTATCAATTAAAGAAATTCCTAAACAATATTAGAAAAACCTATTACAAGCTGTGCAGAAAAACAGAACCTACATCTAAAACTGCCTTATCAAGGAGATCAATTATGCAAAGAGATTAATAAAGAATTAAAGAAAATAATAGATCAACATTTCCCCCAGATTAACGTAAGAACGATTTGCTATAATAACTCTGGAATAAAATAAATATTCCAAGACCAAGACAAACCCCCAACCCCCTTCAACTGCCGTCCTGACATAGTTTACAAGTTTAAATGTGCAGTTTGTGTTAACTGCTATTAGGGATCTAGCAATAGGTTGGCCAGGGCACTAACCACCCGTTGAGATACTACCACTAGAGATTTATGGGGTCTTTTGATTGGCCAGACAGTACTACATTGGATCCTTTTCTCTGGTTACGGTTAATTTTTCATTTGCCTACACACACTTACACACACAGCGAATAGTCTGGCCAATTCTTTACACATTCTCCTCTGTCATCATATAAAGGACAACACTGAGATTACCAAATAATTCTTCTTACTTTACTGTAATTGTTCAGTGGCAACTTTTCTCTTCGTAAGGGTAGAAGAGACTCTTTAGCTATGGTAAGCAGCTGTTCTAGTAGAAGAACACTCCAAAATCTAGCCGTTGTTCTCTAATCTTGGGTAGTGCCATAGCCTCTGTACCGTGGTCTTCCACTGTCTTTTGGGTTAGAGTTCTCTTGCTTGAGGGTACACTTAGCCGCACTATTCTATCTTATTTCTCTTCCTCTTGGTTTGTTAAAGTTTTTATAGTTTATATAAGAGCTATTTATTTCAATATTGTGGCTCTTCTTAAAATATTGTATTTTTCTTTGTTCCTTTTCCTCACTGAGCTATTTTTCCTGTTGGAGCCCTTAAGCTTATAGCATCCCGTTTTCCCACTAGGGTTGTAGCTTAGCAAGTAGTAGTAGCAATAATAATAATAATAGTAGGGACTTCGCTGTCAGAGCATCGAAACATGCGGGTAGAAGTTACAGAACAAATAAGGTTCTTGTCAGGCCCCTCAGTCATCCGTGGGGGAGCACTCAGAAAAGACCTGTAACAAACAGGTAAACCTAGAAGAGTTTTCCATTGGAAAAGGGAAAATAACTTCGAATCGCACAAAGGCTACTGATTAAGGCGTTAAAGCCAACTTTGAATAATGGAACTTCAAGCTTTACATTGATATTGTTTCAAGTGCTTGTAACATAATTCTGGTTTTTCCTTTCAATTCCATTTATGAAATTTAACCTATCATGTTTCATTTATATAATGATATTTTTGTATATTTTAGCTAGGAGAGCAATGTAAATAATGTAACTCGATCTTAACATTAGTTTTTCAAGTGCTTTTTATTTACACTGTTGATGTTGTAAAACTGCTTTCCTCTGTTCGCAATGTATATATTATTATAAGTATTTTTTAATGTAAAGAAAGTAATTTTTGCAGCTGATGATGAGTTAAGGAATGATACCCGAAAGCTTCAATGAGATAAAAAGTAAAAGAAAATATCGTGGATTGCATTGATGGACGTCCTACAATTTCTTACATTCCTACATTTTCTTTTTTATGTAAGATATCACAGAAGTACCGCACTAGTAGTAGTAGTAGTGGTAGTAGTAGTAGTAGTAGTAGTAGTAGTAATACTACTACTACTACTACTACTACTACTACTACTACTACTAATAATAATAATAATAATAAATCCAAGCTTACCTGTGAGCCCATGGAAATAATCTTAATGATTTCTCAAATCCTTCAGCATTTTTCTATATATATATATATATATATATATATATATATATATATATATATATATATATATATATATATATATATATATATATATATATATATAATATATATATATATAAAACACGACTTTATTTGGATTCCTATTTACACAAAGTAAAAGATTAAACACAAATAAATGTAAAAAAAATGGTGATCTGAGTACTTTTTCTTATCTTTTATTACCAAAAAAGAAAAAAAAAAGAAAAAAAATCTTTTTCACCATATCACCTTTTTCTTGTGAATCTCCTTCTTCTTCTCCTCCTCCTCCTCCTCCTCCTCCTCCTCCTCCTCCCTAATTCTGGTCCTTCCCCGAAACCCCTACATTTCCAGTCCAAACGTGTGCCACAACTGACTGCTGACGGTAAGGTGTGACTGGAGGTGTCAAGTGAACTAATACAGCCGAGTCAAAGTTTGTAATAACTCTCAAGTACTTGGAACTGACGACATTGATATGAAGATTAATATTCAACTTTGTTTTTATTATTATTATTATTATTATTATTATTATTATTATTATTATTATTATTATTATTATTATTATTATTATTATTATTATTATTATTAGAATAAGGTTTTTTGCCAAAATATAAGAATAAAATTTTCTTCTCCAAAAGTGTTCTAAACTCTAGGGTAAAAGGGCTCCTTACAAAAGCATCTCCTGCAAAATGCACATAAAATACTATTTCACGAAATCCAAACCAATTATTACATTAAGGAGAAGCTGACAACTCCAAAAAATCATATTTCTAAAGATTTGTCTTATGAATGTAAGATGCCTATCTTACTCACCCTCTGATATGCGAAATAAAGATAATTTTTGCTGCAGATGATATATAGGAAAAATTAATCATTTAACGAGACTAAATCCCTGTGAGGTGTCTTAGTTATGTAAACTCTCTTTTATGACACAACGTCCGTTAACATAAGACTGCTGTTCCCCCAATTTTTTTTTCTTTTTTTTATGGTAGCTTGAGATATTCCTTAGAAACAAGATATGTCGAAAAAGTAGCGCCATAATATACTGGAAGTGTCAAAATGAAGTGAGATGGTTGTAAAGGAAAGCTTATTTCTCATGTTGATTTGGGAGTCGTGAAGGAAGGCGTATTTTTTGTCGAGTTTTTCGTTTCTTTCTATGTTATCATTTTACCGAATTCATTAAAATTTATGATTTCCATCAATGCGATTCAGAATGTCTTTATGGGATAAGGTTTTTTTATGTTCCCGGGCGATATTACTTAAGTTAGATGGTGTGGGGAGGTGTTGAGGACGGATGGTGGGGAGGGAGTTGAGGACGGATAGTGGGGAGGGAGTTGAGGACGGATGGTGGGGAGGGAGTTGAGGAGGGCTTTGGAGGAACCTGTTTGAGGGTAATATCGAGAGGGAGGCTGAAAATTAGATGGCAAGATAAGGTGAAGGACGATATGGAGAGGACGCATCAGGCAACCGACCCCTTAATGTGGGGATAATGGTAGGAAGGAAGTTATTACTCTATAAGATGTAGAAACCTAATTTAAATTTTTAAAAAGTTGTCTTTTGTAACATATTAACAAATAAATTTTTTACGAAATGTTTTACTTTTTTAACTAAGAATTTTTGGTCATGATATTTTGTTTATCTATGTGTTCATCTTAATAATTTTCCTTATCGAAAGTCTATTTGAATTTAGTTTTTAAGCTATTTTTCCAATTCTTCGATCTTAGTCACATTTTTTTTTCTTTTTTTTTTAAAGAAAATCTTAATTTATTGCCGACTTAATATCCTTATCGGTATGCATGCTTGCTTCTCTCATTCTTCAAGTTAGCTCTGAAATAAATATATTCCAAGAACGTTCATTCACTCGGGGAATCCCGGGAAATGTGACTCGCTCCTCACCGAGACAAAATTCTTTTCCTGGAAAGGAAAACCTCGGGAGTCGACAAAAGTATTTTACTGGTTTTTATATGACTTCAAATATTTCAACATATGTTAATATTCCCATTTTTATAATTATCATCCTTGGCAATCTTGGAGAATCGTACATTAGCTAAATTAGTATTGTTGCAGTTTATACCATAAATACCGGGTACTTCGTTGTTAATAATAACGACAAAAATGTTAATGGTATTAATTACTTTTTGGTAACTCTTATAGTGTGGGTGCCACATATGTTTGTGCTAAAACTAATGTGAACATCACATTAAGATGTACCATAACATGAACCAATTGCAAACACGGGGAAACAGAACATGAATCTCTCAGTAAATATCTTTACTTTATACCTCTGTTTTATATTGATTTTTTTATGTTTTTTTAGTTTTTATGAGTTTAATAAATGAACACCTACCAAAGCCAGGCTAGAATATATAAATAAATATTAAAAAAAAAATTAAAAAAATGAGCTGAAATGTTTCATGATTTTGTCTCGCAAATAAATCATGAAAAAGGTAAAATATTTCTTAATATCCAAAGTATCGATATATTCTGGAACTTCGGTATTCTGTTCAACCAAAGATTAATATTTAATTCTTATACTTTTTTTTTTTTATATCTATATTTTTGCGATTAAAAACTTGAAAAATTAATGAGGAGTTAACTGGTCATGTTAGATTCTTACATTTGAGTGTGCTCATTTAAATATTGATAATTATGATGATAATCTTAGGTGGTGTTTTTCATATACACCATTTTATCTATGATAATAATAATAATAATAATAATAATAATAATAATAATAATAATAATAATAATAATAATAATAATAATAATAATAAATTTTACTCTATTTTGAGTTTGGCACTTTCTAAAGAATGTTATTATTATTATTATTATTATTATTATTATTATTATTATTATTATTATTATTATTATTATTATTATTATTATTATTATTATTATTGATTTAGTTGTTGTTGTAGTTTGTTGTTGTTGTTGCTATGAATATTATCTTTCACAACAGGATTGTTGGACTTTAATAGTTCTTTCCAGATTAATTTAATAAGATTCCTTTTGAATATTATCTTTTATTCGTTATATATAATGTTATCTTTGTTAAGAAAACTATATTTATTTGAATAAAAAAATCTTTCCAAGCTCGTATTTGTTCTTACGTATCTTCTGAGTTTATCCAAGATGAAAGGGAAGAAAAAGGCTTTGAAAAAAAAAAAAAAAAACGTCTTTCCTCAACTACACTTGAGCGGAAAGATTTTTTTTATCTATTTTTAATTAACTTTTGAAGAAGTTAAGGTCAAGGAGGAGTCAGTTAATCATACTTACCTTCTTGGTCAAAATAAGTTTTCAAGAATTGGTGGATTTCTTCAACTCATATCTTTTTTAGAAAGTTTTTAAAGTGGATTTTATTTAATCTTTTTAAATATTTACCGAGGTTGACAGGAAGACAGATGCGCTTTTATTGTTATTTTACTTTTTTTTTATGGACAACGATTTTTTTTATTCCAATTGTTTTACGTCATTTGTTGCCAAACAATTCAACACAAGACCACACAAACATACAAGTGAAAGAAGCTTTATTTCGTATAAGTAACGCGGTTGCAGAAAAAAAAATACTTTAGAGTATATTTCGTGGTTTGAGAGAGCAACATTTATCTACTA
>NC_090741.1:95922088-95934588 GCF_036898095.1 Palaemon carinicauda | reverse complement strand
TAATCCTGAGCAAATAAGAGAAATATTTGTATTTACCAACGATCAAGAATAAATCAAAATACAGCCAATAAATAACATTTAGTCCACTGAAGCTGTTCTCTTCCTAAAGCGTTGCTCTTAATTAAGATTACAATTTAGTCCATTTGAGAGGATATTCTGTCAAAGATGATTACACGGGTGAAGGTCAGAAGGATTTGAATAATATTTTCGAGACTGGGAGCATTTCCCGATGGAGCGTCTTATTAGAAAGAGCATGACATCGATGACTGGAAGGAAGTGGAGGAAATATGCTCATTCGTTTGGATTTGTGACAGGATTTTCAATTCATTTCTTTGATTGATTCTTTTTACGTTTTAAATGAATTTGTTTTGGTCAAAAGTATGTATTTACCCTATTTGTTAATATGGGTGTTTGTTTATCCAAAGAATGTTTTTCCTAAAAAAAAAATAAAAATAATATTCCTTTTTCTTTGTTTAAACATTTAAGATATTCACAATTTTGAAACTATTTTGTCGGTTTTTCGAGGAATTTTTCATTATATACTTTTTATTATTCTCTAGGTAACTTGTATATTTATTTCCCTAAAAAAAGAAACTGAATTATTGTCTGCACAAAACGAATTCGTGATTGATTATATGGAACTCAGACATTAGACAGACACCGATATCTAAATGCAAAATCTGAAATACAACGGATATCTGAACATTGAGTCCATAAAATCTATGAATACATTAATGTTGACATGTTCTAGGTCAGCAATATGTCCTAAATGAATGTTGACATTAATCAATAAACATCGAAATACATAATGCAAAACTGCTGGATTTCTGTTGGATGCATAATTGGAAACACAATGATAAAAAGCATTCCACGCGAGGATACGCTTTCACCGAACAATAAAATCATCATAACGAACAAAGGAAAACATTTATGTAATATGCAGTTCCAGCAATATTTGTAAATAGTTTAGGGAAAAACAACAAAATTTATCATTCGGGAAATATGTTTTGCTATTAGTTGTGCAATAATACATTTTGAATCAATTCCCTCAATTTTTCTGTTATCTCTACATCGGAAACCAACTTTGAATAAACAGTATTAGGAATATTACTATATTCCACTAATATTATCTGTCCTGAATCATAACTTATCGAGCAACTCGTTTAAATATAAGGAAAATTTTTGGATTTCGGTAGTCTGTAGGAAACATTACTACATGGCGATCTGCTGAACTGTGGTTCGAGACCCTTTCAAGCTTTATATTCCCTTGTAATGGCTGCAACCTCATCATCCTTGTGAGCTAAGGATAGAGGGTTTGGGAAAGCCCATAGGACTACCTAGTGAGCCATTAACAGCCAGCGCCTGACTCTCCCTGGTCATAGCTAGGTTGAAAGGAGGCTTGGGCGCTGATCAAATGTGTATATAGTTAGTCTTTAGGGCATTGCACTGCTAGCTAGTGCATTGATTCTGTCCCTTGACTCTGCCATTCATGAGCGACCTTTAAACATTATAACAAAACTAGAAGATTCAAACATTCAACTCGGCAAGAAGTATCAAAACATCTTTCACTATCTTCAACGAAAATAAATTGCAATTGTTTACAGTATTGGAACTCGAATTAATGGAAACTATTCAAAATAATAGAATAAACAGCTTATATAAGCATTGTAAGTCTTCTGCTAAAAATATTTTTTTAACTGTAATGTAATACTTACCAATGTTTATGAATACAGGATTTCCTTCTAACATGGCACAAACATTGGCATGCTTGTAAATCAATGGTTCACAACGCCCATTGCATAAACATCTAAATGCCTATCAACAAACAGCTCGTTTACTCAGCTTCCCAAGTATTTACTGCATAGATTCAAAAACGTTTGCTTCTCTTTCCAAAGTATTTATGTAATGTATCTATTATGTGCACATTTTACAATTACGCAATAAACACAATAAACACAAACGCAAGCAAATACACATAAACACACACACTTATATATACAGTATATATATATATATATATATATATATATATATATATATATATATATATATATATATATATATATATATATATATATATATATATATAGGGAATAAATCTTATATACAGACATTTTATATGAAAATTCAGAATGATATTTATTACAAGACTGTTATTCATATTTCGAAGTCATCGGATGGCTGTGACTGCACCTTCCACATGACTGGCCAATTCAATAAAAACATCAAAAGTTCTGTAAACATATCTGAGAGAGAGAGAGAGAGAGAGAGAGAGAGAGAGAGAGAGAGAGAGAGAGAGAGAGAGAGAGACCAGTAGCAATCCAACTGGTCATATAATTTTGGAGGGGATAAGGATATCTTTTCTTCCTTCTTGGTAAATGTTACTATTCTTATTACTAATTTCCTCCTTAATTTGCTTAAAAATAAACCTACGGAGTTTCCATTGTATTTATCAGAAATGCTTAAGGAAAACGGGCTCATTCTTCAGTCTTATTTACAAATATAATTAACATCTTTTTCTAAATACTTGTTAATATCTGAGCTAAATGAACAAAAATACTCAATGTTTACTAATTGATAATTTTATTCCAACAGAATTTCCTGTAATAAAGGAATTATAACTAAATAAATTCGGAACACTTTACCCTGAACTTTTTTTAAAGCAAAACGATGAAAGGTCAGTTTGCAAAAGGAAAAGAGACTTGAGTAGGAATAAAAGTCTAGAGGGGGAAAACGTTTTTCGAGATAATGTTTACAAATGTTTTATCTTTTCCTTCAAGAGAAGAAAACTTTTGATTGGAAAGTTTCTCCTATATTTTGCTCGTTGTTTCCTTGTTCATTTCTTTGCAAAACCAAATTTTGTTTTCCTCTTTCACTATCACAGTTTTAAAGGGTTTACCTTTCATTGTTTCAGGAGCATAACTTTTGAAGCATTTCCAAAACCATAAAGGTTTTTTTTTTTTTTTTTTTCTCAGCAGCAAAGAACGAGTAACCTAGTAAAACCCATTGATGCTATCCAATCGGCCAAGGAAGGATGTAATGTCAATGTATATAAAATCTCAATCAGATTAGAATGATATTTTCAGTGATTTTTTTAATTTGAATTGATCACTGTTGTATAATAGATTTGAGACTTGTTCCTTTGAATAAGAATCTAGTCAACATAATTGATAGGCGTATCCCTTCTTGTGTGAACAAATCATTCTTGAAAGATGATTGTAGACGTGCTTATTTGGAGAAGCAGGAGGCCTATCATCTTTGGAAGGGTAACATCAGATTTGAATTGGAATAACTACACTCAGTTAAGAGCTGTTGCTCAAATAGTTTATGCTTCAACTGAAAAAGAATACAATTCAACCATAAAAAAAAACTCTTTCTGGTACAACCCAGGAACATAAGTGACAAGCTACCCTTAAATCTGCACTCTACTTAAACCAGATGGCTCTGTCACTTAATGTCCAAAGGAAAAGGCAATTCTTTTGGCTGATGTGTTTGAAAGTAAGCAGAGTAATGAGAAAATCAATCTTCCTCATCCCTGTTTCTCTGAGGCTATCCTAACTATTTTATCTTTTGGCCTTGGGAAATTAAAATTCTCTTGATGGACCTTGATGCTTACAGAGTCATAGACCAAAATGGTACAATAAACCCTTATTATTCGCAGGTTCTCTCTTCGTGGATTCAGAGAACCGAATAACCTATTAAACAAAAAATCCCGTATATTTAGATCTGGCAATTTAAAACTGACCGTATTCCTTTGCACCTGGCATTTTGCATGCCGTTTCCCTCTCCACGTTGCATGACACCCCATCTCTCGCTGACTCGCCCTTAGTCTCGCAATATCTCTCCTTGCCTGTGCATCTCCCACTTCAGTCCTTTTATGCAGAATCACGTTATGTAAATAATTGATGTAAATAACCTGTACATATCCTCTGTTTATTGAGATTTTAGTATAAAATGTGATACATACATTACACTACCTTATGCATCAAACAGTTTATGGCTCAAGAGTTACATCATACTTCAAACTTACTGCGTAGAATTTCATACATAAATGGGTAGTGATGTAAAAATGATAAATTTTCTTTTAACTTTTACTATGTTAGTGTATTCATTTTAAAAGTTTTATTGTTATATTCAATTCAAAATACCATACTTTATGGTAGTAAAGTAAATATATGCTATCTGTGGGGGTTGAATGGCGCGAGTTGATCTGCTGAAAACAGTAATCACTAACGGGTGTTACCTGAGCTAATTAAGCTTCACTGTAGTGACAGTATTTTACATATACTATAGTAATATACACTATAGTATCAACAAATATTGTTAAATAAGAACAACAGTGCTTAGTTGTTACTCTATATATTCCATGTACGTATGAATGGAGAATACTTATGTTCTGTGTACGATAGCCTTACTGCGTACGTAATACACTTGTACGTAAACTCTACAATTGCTGAAATATGTTCATTCATTAACAAAATGCTTATATTATGATAGAGACCTGGTAAAACAGTATTAGGCAGCACAGTAGGTTACTTAGTGTGTTAGACGATCACACATAGGCAATGGGCAATGAGTTGGAATGCTAGGAGTTAATTTACCCTGGGATAGTAAGTATTCTTGCTTTCCAAGCTTGTCTCTGTTATCTAACCCCTATGAATAAGGAGGCTGTCTGTATTTTTCTTTTGTTTTTAAAACACTGTTTATTTCTTAGCTTCTGAGTTATCTATTACTTTCCGCACGTTAACAAGAAGATGTTCTTTTATCACCTGTTGGGACTGGTAATGATACTCCATTTTGTAAATGTTTGTGGTACCTCTAGTCCAGCTGATTACTGCTTAATTTTCATAAATATCATACTATCTAAAGTTTTTGAATGTCCTGTTACAAAACGTTTAGATACGTATGCTGAAGGTGATCATCTTTTTCCTAGATTGCAATTTTGCTTTCGTAAAGGCCTTGACTCATCTGTTGCTCTTCTTACAATCACCAATGCTGTACAGATATACATTGATTGTGGCTTGGATGATTGATTGTGGCTTGGATGTTAGTATGATTGGCCTTGATTTTAGTGGAGCCTTTGACCATGTTATTCATGAGGACCTAGATCTCAAACTCAAACAGTTGGAAGTAGGTGGGTCTTTCCATAGCATCATTATTGAATTTTCGAGTAACAGATTACAAAGAGTTGCTCTTGATGGACACCATAGCAATTATAGGAATGTGATATCTGGTATTCCTCAGCGTACTATTCTTGGCCCCTTACTTTCCATACTATATACAAACGATATGTGGTTTGACCTAGAAAACAATCTCGTTGCATATGCAGATGATGTTACTCTCTTTGATTCAATTCCATTTCTGGAATGTGGATCTGGGATTGCTGAATCCCTTAATAAAGGTTAGAATAATTGCATGGGGAACGAAGGTGAACCCTAACAAAACTCAAAGTATGATTGCATGTAGGTCGATGACAGTGGCTCCTCAACATCAAGATCTGAACATTGCTAATGATTCTTTGACGATATACGACTCTTATAAAAATTTTAGGTGTGATTCTTGTTTGCAAATTTAATTTTCAGACAAAAAAATATACGGAGAGTTTTTTCTTCAATTGCAAAAAAAAAAAAAAAAAAAAAAATGGCATATTGAGAATGTCTTTCAAGATTTTAGGTGATAAATCTATTCTGAAGAGGTGTTAAAATTCTTTATTCCTGCCTTGTTTGGATTTTTTTTTCATGTCTGGTCTTCAGCTCCTGAAGCAAAGGTTTTCCTGTTAAACAGGCTGACATGTCTCTCTTTATGATTTATATATGGAAGATTATTCTGAATTTGTTACCGTGCTTAAGATATATTATTCTATTTGTTCATTACTTCTATAGAAGTTTATTCATTTCTTTATTTCTTTTTCTCATTGAGCTATTTTTCTCTGTTGGAACCTTTGGGTTTATAGCATTCTACAATTTCAAATAGGGTTGTAGCTTAGCTAATAATAATAATAATAATAATAATAATAATAATAATAATAATAATAATGATAATAATAATAATAATAATAATAATAACAATGATAATAATTATAATAATAATAATAATACATCTTGGTAGGAGACCCTCCTTCAAACAGGTGGTGTTAAATACCATGGCTGCATTGGCAGAATTCAATTTCTTGTCCAATTTCTCGATTCTTCGGAAAATTCTTTTTTCAGAATTGCTACATTCACCTAGCAAGTTGGCGAAGCTCATCAGGGTGAAGGATACAAATCAGGTTAAGGCTGGATGTAATTAATACAAGTACAAGTAATACTCAAAAATTACAACAGGTAAAGTCAGGAGTGGGTTGCGACGCGTTTCGGAACAGCTTGCTCCGTCTTCAGGTGAGAAGTGAGGCTCTGGCTAGATCTGGGTCCTTATATATCCCGGCAAGCTGTTCCGAAACGCATCACAACCCACTCCTGACTTTACCTGTTGTAATTTTTGAGTATTACTTGTACTTGTATTAATTACATCCAGCCTTAACCTGATTTGTATCCTTCACCCTGATGAGCTTCGCCAACTTGCTAGGTGAATGTAGCAATCCTGAAAAAAGAATCGTCCGAAGAGTCGAGAAATTGGACAAGAAATTGAATTCTGCCGATGCAGCCATTATCATAATAATAATAATGATAATAATAATAATAATAATAATAATAATAATAATAATAATAATAATAATAATAATAATAATAATAATAATAATAATGGCCTCTGGAATTCTATTGTGGTTTCTCGTTAAGGACAACCATATATGTATGTAAGGATGGATAATTGTCTCTATAAGAAAAAAAAAATGTATAAACAGTAATATATGCGTACATATAAGGTTTCTGTTTTTCAGCTTGTCTGCCATTTGATTGCAACCATATTTTGTTTTAATTTTCAATAATGACAGATTTTTTTTAGATAAAGTATTCCCCTTCTAATAACGGATATCGAAAGTAAAACGGAAAATTGGAAAAAAAAAATTCTAAGCTTTTTCCTGATTTCCAAAAACCTTTTTTTTTTCATCGCACCTTTTTCAAACTTGAAAAAAATTAAATTGTAAGACTTCAACCAAACAACCGTTTCTTCTTAAACTTTTCTTCTGGGTCCTAAAACTTCTGTGCAAAGACCTTTTTGTTAGTCCCTAGAGCCTTTGAAAACGTGTTTTTTTATGGCTTATTCTTGTGAATTAGAAACCTTCGTGGTCCACCATTCCATTTCTACATCCGTATATCTCACTGGAAAATTAGAATATATATACTGAACGTAGCTTCATATTATCTATTCCACAATTTCATAATAAAATTAAGTGCTCAGACACATTGGAAATATTTGCAACGGATAAATTGTAATGCTCTATTGCATTTTCATTGTGTAAACTATATATTTAATTTATTAGCCCGTTAACTATTGAACATCTTTTATCCCATCTGTACAATACTTTGACAAAGTTACTCTCAAAATTCTTTGGTTTAAATTCATTTTTAATTCTCATCTGAATTCTTGATGTTTTGATTGGCAGGTCTATGCGATATATTCAACACTTATACATCATTTTCATTAAGGAGAGTCAGTTCAAGAGTTAGTTCTCTCATAATCTCTTGTATTGACCTTTCTGCCTCTCTCACTTTTCCAACTTTTTGTTTCAATACTTCTCTCATTCTTTTATCATCAGTTACATTTACTTTTAAAAATTATTAAAAGCTGTCATTTCTATTTTCCCATTGTATTTATTGATATTTTGCTCCATTTAGATATTACATTGCTGATGCTCTCATTTTCTCTAAACTTTGTCCTCTCGCAAACATTCTTAAACTCGTAAACGTTTTTGCAGTTTTTCTTTGGTATCCCACGTCAACAATATAATTCAAAATCCAAACTTTTTGTAATTCAGCAATTTTGTAGCATCATAATATAAACACACAAGATTGATGACATCTGTGACAACAAACATTTATTTTCTATTCTTTTGTTTTTGCACGTAAAAGTTTTGTTTTCTAAGATATTATTTCTTTTATTTTTGTTCCAGATTAGTTTTAACTGAAACTTTTGTTTAGAATTGTCCAAATTTGTTTTTTACTCAGAGACTTAACTTATACTTTCAAGAATTTACTTAAAAGTGTCATATATATTTATCGATAATAAAGCCTCTCGACAACTCATTCGCTATTCCAGACTTCAGCTCTAGAAATCCTGACACCATTTCAACGTTGGCGTTTTCTATTTCACTGACTTCTACTCCTGAAAATCCCGAGAGCAGTTGGGAGCGAGAGGAGATGTAAGCTGGAGAACTCACTCAGTATTTCCACCTGGGCCTAAGCAGGTTATGTAAATGGCCTCTTTCAAAAGTTAGGTTTTGGACGGATCCGCAGAGAGTTTTCCTTTAACAAGGTACTGTGAATTAGATTGCCTGACACAAATCAACTTTGGGAGTCGAGCGAGTTGTTCGACGCTTTGGGCGACCATTTGAATATGTGCCGGAGGCTGCAGTTCATGATGATAAAAATAGAGCTAAATTAAAAATGTTTCTTATATTTAATGTATCTAGGGTTACTTTTAACACTGGATTTATGATATCCTTTTATATCCAAAAATTTTAAGAATTTAGTGGGTCAAATTACAATCTGTCTCTCTCTCTCTCTCTCTCTCTCTCTCTCTCTCTCTCTCTCTCTCTCTCTCTCTCTCTCTCTCTCTCTCTATATATATATATATATATATATATATATATATATATATATATATATATATATATATATACATCACTAACTATGTCCACCTGTTCAACATAAAAGAATTTGCAGAAATTTCGACTGGTTACAAATTACAATCCATAGTAATCCCAAAATTTTGAAAAACAAGTATGTAATCCCTGTCCCTCTCTTTACACACACACACACACACACACACACACACACACACACATATATATATATATATATATATTTATATATATATGAATATATATATATATATATGTATATATATATATATATATATATATATATATATATATATATATATATATATATATATATATATATATATATATATATATATATATCGTTAATTATGTCCACCTGTCCAACATGAAAAAAGATTTGATGAATTTATACCGGTTACAGTCGGAATAAAACATATAGAATACTCTGTCATATTATGCCTTATGATGAAGAAAGGAAGACCGTTATAATAAACAGCTTTCCTATTACTAAGTACAGCATGATACAGTCTGTCAAGATGTGACCGCAGAGGACGGTCAGGAATGAGCAAAGAATTAACTGAACGATGGTCTCGGAGATTAATATCCAGATTACAGTTAAGCTACTTTATAAACTGGAAGTTTTTATTCAACAAATTAATACGAGAGTTAGCAGCTGAAGACCAGAATAAACAATGATTAACAAGAATTAAATAATTTCCTCAGCATAAATTGATCACCGAGTCTTCAAAAACTTTCTCAATATGCCCATTTGTTGAACAATCGACAAAAACACAGCCAAGATGTGTCCCTCAAAAGTAAAGTTGCAGTGATGAAGCACTCATAGAGTTTTGAATAAGTTCTATATAGCCTAGTTAATGAGACTTTGACAAAGCAAAGATCTGGATGTTGAGGGGCAACTGTCGCTGACCTACTTACCAATCATAATATGGTTTTTTTTACGATTCAACTTCCTCTCCCATAATTTGCCTTAATCACTAACTTTATTGAGATCTCTATTAACCCTGGATAGGTATCGTTATTTGACCACCTTAATTAGGTATCGATGGGTCGACCTCGTCACAAAAAAATTCATAAAAAATTCATTTAAGAAGCAATTCACAATCTTTTACTATAAAAAAAAAAGTCAAAGAATATTCTATTCTTTCAAAAAGTAAATAAAAGCTGAATCTAAAATGAATAATTATAACAAATAAATAAAAAAAAAGTATAAAGAAAAAATGACTTTGCAAAAAAATTCACCTAAAATCTAAATATGGACATAACCTAAAACTATTCTAAGCACTCATTCTACGATAATTAAGCACCATTTACCGAGATCCAGGGCGGGGGAGGAACCATAAGGGAACGTTTCCTGAGATGAGAAAAGATTTGTATGTTTTTTTTTGGCTAAACAAATCTATCTTTTTTTCAAAAATTTTCTGTGGTAGGTAGATGACATATTTAATGACTGAAATTTTTACAGGATATTGTATAATTATCGTACAACAAAAGTATGGAAAAGAATCTGCACTTGGATATTATTTAGTGGTTTAAAAATGAGAATTTTTATTGTTTTTTTTTTGGAATTCTATTTAGAATTTTTTTCATAAATAAAATCCTTTTATCCATTGCTGAGCTTGTTATTTATGCATGACAATATCAGAAATTTTGTAAGAAAGAGGAATACATAGAGCTATGCCAGCTTGTTTCAGATATGCTCACAAAACGGCCGCCAACCACACCACCTTGGAAGGTCTAATCTGCTACCTGAAATGGATAAAGATATGTCAATAACAGCGAGTCATTTACTTATACAATTCTTCGAGGATTTACAGAAAATCATTAAGGTAGCTAGAATGAAGTTTATAGATTATTTTGTAATTAAATATAATAAAATAATGATCATAATTAAGTTATCATAAAGGTACAAACTTTCAAACACTGGAGCTATTTTATAAAAACGTACAGGGTAAAAGACATTCACAAAAACTTTACAACAATCCTTTTTCGTATAAGCCTAAACACTACTGCACATTCGATATTTACATAAAAATTTGATATTACACAACTTACCTTAATTAGGTATTGATGGACCGAGCTCGACCCGAGGGTATTTCAGAAATAGCACAAGGAAAAGAGCTGGGATGACATGCGTCCTCACCCGAGTGCTGCGCACATTGAACTGATGGCTCGCAGGTCGATATCACTCACAACTAATACGGAGGGAAAATTATGACAAATAAACCTTTTTTTTTTTTAAACCTCGGATCGTGTACGACCTACCACACCTATCCATGGTTGTATTAGTCACCCGCAGGTATTCAATCAGGAGATGGAATTGATGCAAAGAGAGTAGCATCATCTGCATATGTAAGAAGCTTGTTTACTTGGCCTAACCACTTATCACGCATATGCAGTATGAAAGGTACTGAGCCTAGAACATTACTCTAAGAGACACCAAATATTATATTCCTATAATCACTACAGCGCTCATCATCAACTACTCTCTGCAACCTTTTACTTAAAATTTCAATAATGACGCTAAGAAAAGACCCACCTATTTGAGTGTGTCTAAGTTTGAAAATAAGGGTCTTGTGATTATTAACATTCAAAGGCAGCATTAAAATCAAGGTATATCATAAAAACTTCCTTACCACAATCGAGGAATTACTGTACAGCATTGGAAATTATATGAAGGGTATTACATGCTCTGATGCCTTTTCAAAGCTAATTTGAAAACTAGGGAACAGAGGACTAAATCTACCACAGTCATATTTACCAAATGAGGTTACATTTTCCAGCAATGGCAAAAAGAATCTTTATTATATAGTTTGTGAAAATTAAGACAACACAGGAGCCAAGAAATCACCGGTCTTCATAAGAAACAAAGGGAAAACTCAATTTGGTCCTACACCTCTATAGGCATCACTGTTTTAATTTCACGGGAGCGAAAAGCAAACTAATTCGTTCAGCCCCAGGTAAACAGGAATGAGGAAGATTGAGTTTCTCATTACTCTGCTTACTGTCAACCACATCAGCCAAAAGAATTGTCTTTTTTTTTGGACAGTGAGTGATAGTAATCTGGTTTAAGTAAAGCAGTAACTGTTAAGTCTACACCAAATACTGCAGATATGAGTGCAGTCCATCACTCATGTTTCTGTGTTGTGTCAGAAAGGGGTTCTTTTATTGTAAAACTGTCTTCTATTAACGTGCTTTTTTTACCAATTTGTATGGGGTGAGCACGGTGGCCTTTTCGAAGGACTTTGCTTTGGCTTTTGAGTAGACCATAGTGTCGATCTGCTGCCCTGCTTCACATCGCTTAGACCACTGTAGCATCTGTTCATAATTGTACCAGTCACCAGCGTCCTTCCTCCCAACAGTGAGGAGTCCTACTATATTACTTTTCAATTGAACAAAATACTCTGAGCTAACCTTTTTATAGCTGAGTATAGTTATTCCAAATCGACTAGCCTCCTTTTTCTCCAAATAAGCAAAACTATAATCATCACTGAACCAGGGTTTGTCCTTAATTTGGCATTTTAACATACGCCAAGGAATGTTGACTAGTATTTTATTTAAGAGAGCACCAGGCTTAACCGCTTTATACAATTGTGGCAAATTTGAATGCAAAAGCTCACTTAAAACTGTAATTCTAGGCTGTCTGACATTTTATATATACCATTCGAAAGTATGGCACATAAGCTACAGGCTGCTCAGTCTTAATTACCAACGAAACTAAGGCAAGATCAAACCTTCTAACCGGAGGACCAACCTTTCT
>NC_090741.1:95907088-95909588 GCF_036898095.1 Palaemon carinicauda | reverse complement strand
TTGAAACCCGCCATACTCATAGCCTATATATACATTACCTGCTGTAAAGTACGGCATTTGGTGTACAGTACTGTACAGTAGCTAATATAACAATAACATTGTGGTATTACCCAGTGAATATACTCATAAAATGAAAATTAGAATAAAATGTGTCATTACAGCACACTAACCATTTACGTATGAAGTTTTACACAGTAAGTTTGAAGCATGATGCAATTCTTCCAACCGTTGACTGTTTGGCGGATGGGGTAGCGTCATATACAATACATAGAACGTTTTATACTTGAATCACTAAAACACTGGATATGTACAGATATTTTACATAACTTTTACATCACAATGTGATACTATATAAAGAAGACCAAAGCAGGAGATGCACACACGATGAGAAACGATGCAAGGCAGAGGCCTTGTGAATGAAAGATGGGGTATTGTACTCTGTGGAGAGGGGAAACGTCGTGAAGCATGCTGGGTGCTAAGGAGTGCGATCAGTTTGAAATCTTTGGGTCGTGAGAGTTCTTATTGCAAAATTGCGAGTATGTGGTGTTTTTTTTATTTAATAGATAATACGGTTCTCTGTATAGCGAACAATCAAAATAGTGAAGAAAGAACCCGTGAATAGGAAGGGCTGACTGTATATAACCGGTCAATGCCAGAGAACTTACAGAAGAAATGCATTTCAAGCTCAATAATTCTTATCATGTATATTAGGCATTTGGCTTTGTGATTTTTCTTTACAGTTTCACAAAATTTCCATAGGAGGCCTAAGATAGCGATGTCTTAATCACCATATATACCTGGTCCTGGTCTGACTTAGCCTTAAAATAGGGACCTGCAACATTGGTACAGACTGGACTCAAAATTGATCTCTGGAAAGGATCTTTTACTTAGTAGGAAACTTGAATGGCTGTTCAACTTATATCTATATTTTTCTCTTAATTTTCCAAGGATTATAAGTAGATTACTGAAATACAGATGGAACTGAGGGCATATAACTATTACTAGATTTAAATAGTAAAGTTGATAAAAATATATATGAGAAACCAGTACATTGTAAGAAGGTTTATCCAATAAAACCCACTTTTTCCCTATAAAAACCCGGGTTGAAAATAAAAATAGCCTGGGCTGGGTTTTTCTAAATAGCCCTAGTTTTTGCCTATATATACATATATATATATATATATATATATATATATATATATATATATATATATATATATATATATATATATATATATATATATATATATATATATATATAGGCTATATGATGAAACACCTGAGTCGGAACCAAACGTAAAAGTAGAAGTAAAGAAAGCACTGAAAGGCATGGAAAGAGGCAAAGCATCAGGAAAAAGATGGCTTAACAATTGATCTAATAATACATGGAGGAGATTCCATACTAGTAAAACTCGCTGAACCTGACACCTATATCTGAAACGAATACCCTATACCTACAGCCTGGAAAAACTTTATCATTATATTAACTCACAAAGGGGGAGTCATAAAAGTCCTGAAAAATTATCGCATAATAAGTTGACTCTAAGTAATATATAAAATATTTACAATGATTATATTAGGACGAATAGAAAGACAGGTAGACTTTAATCAACCAAGAAAGTAGGCAGGTTTTAGAAGCGGATATTCAACAACTAACCATATCCATGTAATCAAACTCTGGGAAATATTAACAGAGCACTGTATAACAAACTGCTATTCATGCCATTTATATACTATAAGAAAAATTCTGATTCTGTCAATACTTCAGCAGTAATGAAAGTCCTTAGAACACTTGAAGATAGCTATACGGGAAGTACAGCAATCCTGAAACTATGTAAATATAGTTGAAAAATACCATTTAGAGAGGTGTTGACATGGAAAATCCATCTCTCCTAAATTATTCACAGCGTGCCTAAAAGAAGTTTTTAAGAATTTAGATTAGGAAAATGTAGCCGCAATTAGAAGTGTTATAATTACGGGTGATGATATACTGTATACACACATACACACAGCCACACACGCAAACATATATATATATATATATATATATATATATATATATATATATATATATATATATATATATATATATATATATATATATATATATATATACATATGTATATATATATATTATATTATATTATATATATATATATATATTTATATATATATATATATATATGTATTTATTATATATATATATATATATATATATATATGTATATATATATATATATATATATATATATATATATATATATATATATATATACATATATATATCTATATCTATATCTATTTATCTATCTATATATATATATATATATATATATATATATATTATATATATATATATATATATATATATATATATATATATATATATATATATATATATATATATATATATATATATATATATATATATATATAAATGGAAGCTACTATCGAAATCTATTATTCTTTAGAAAGCAAATCTTCAGAATTATCTTATTGC
>NC_090741.1:95882088-95899588 GCF_036898095.1 Palaemon carinicauda | reverse complement strand
TGTGTGTGTGTGTGTGTGTGTGAATATATATATATATATATATTATATATATATATATATATATATATATATATATATATATATATATATATATATATATATATAGTATATGTATCTCTAAATTACCTGCAAACTATCTGACACCGTTATTCTTTATGATACCATTTATATAACACCAGGTTCTTACTTTTGCCTTCCTTTTAGGTTTCTAAACCTCAAGATTATTACTATTGAATGGCAACTACGTAAAGTTCTATAACAGAAGATTGAAATCTTCCTTCTGAATCGCCAACACTTAGCCAAAAACTTTCGTTCTAATCATCATCGGTCTAAATCAGCCTCTGTTTCTATTCTAATTATATTAGCAGCTGTTGTGCTTTAGTCTCTCAAGGAAATTTGAAGGAAATTTCGATTTAAACGGGATTTATAGGTAGTGCTACGTTGCCCTCGTTAATTCAAACCGAAAATCGCTAGAGCTATAAGAAGTTCGCTTCGATAATTGAGTAATTGATGTTAGTTTTCATTCGAAGTTCTCCATAGTAAACTCCTTTGTCCTGACCAGACCCGAAGAAAAATAATATAATCATGAAAAAGTCGAAAAAGCCCTAAACTTGCGACTAAGGTAATAATCCTCCAGTATCTGGAATTTTATAAGATTCAAGAAACAAAGAAGCAGAGAGAGGGATTCAGGGCCTTCACAGTGGCCAATAGAACATCTATAAAAAATGGAGAGACTAATCTCGCCGGTGATGAGGAGGAAAGAGTTTTTAAGAAGGATTGGAAGACAGGAAAGTGTTCATATAAAGTCAACAGAAATTGTTAATATTATTATCATCAAGAGGCAAAACCTGATGAATGGGAGCTAGGTGTGCTGTTGAAAATGGCAAAAATTGGAGACCTGACTGATTGCAGTAATTACTGAGGCCCCACACTTACGTCAGTTGCTATGAAAATATATAGTATGCTAATCCTAAAGAGACTGGAGAATAAGATTGATGAAAAACTGAGAGATGAATAGGCAGGATTTAGAAAAGGTAGAAGTTACACTGACCAAATTTCCCTTTTAAGATATTTGATTCATCAATATATAGAAATCCCCTTTTGATGGCATTTGTGGACTATGAAAAAGCTTTTGATAGTGTCCACTGGCCCATCCTGTGGAGAGTACTGCAAGGGAATGTGCTATCACCTATGTTATTTATTCTTATGAGTTTTGTAATTCATAGAGCAGCTGTGGATTGCGGAGAAGGCCTGGACTGGATTGGTAACAGGAAATTAAAGTATGCTGATGACGCTGTACTTTTTAGCAAAACGCCACAGGACGTGCAAAGCTTGTTTACCAGAATGCACGAAATATCACAGGAAGTTGGGCTAAGATGAATAGAGGAAAAATAGATATGATGAGAACGGAATATGCAATGAAATGTGAAATATCGTTGGACGTGTATTTGTATATGTGTTTTAGGTTATAGTTCAATGTAAGAGTTTAAGGGGGTTGTTTATGATGACTAATATTGGCTTCAAGGTCGTTGGGGTTTGTTTATCAACAAATATATGCCACACGGCTGTGTGCTAACATTACACGACCACAGTATTTTCTAGTCTCCCTCCCCACCCCACCTGTATAAGCGGGAACGTAGTGCCCCTTTCATTTGCTATGGCCTCGGATGAGTTTGGATTTACGCCTAAAAAGATGCGGCTAGGAGCCCATGTGCCTTTGTATTTAGGCCTAGATGCTATCGTAGCCACGCTTCCCATATTTGCGGCATCTGAAAAAACCTGTAGAATCCGTCGTCTTAAATCAGATATATACTTTTACATACCTGCCTGGACACACCTGCCCGCTCTCTCTCTCTCTCTCTCTCTCTCTCTCTCTCTCTCTCTCTCTCTCTCTCTCTCTCTCTCTCTCTCTCTCTCTCTTAATGAAGTGGAATCATTTAAGTATTTAGGAACTATGATCTCTAATACAGGATCTTCAGAATTTGAGTTTAATAAAATATTGAAAAAAACAGATCAGACAATGGCTATATTAAATAAAATTTGGAATTCATATCGTCTGAAATTACACATAAAAATCAGGTTATGTATCAGTTTAGTGGGATCGATGTTACTGTATGAACATGAGTCATGGTATAAAAAGGAAACGATATCCAACATATTTTGTAGATGTGAGAACAAAGGACTCAAATGAATATTGAGAGCTAAATGACAGGACAGGATCAGAAATTAGAGTATAAGAGAGGTTACTCGAGTGCCATATGTTGATTAGATCATGGTGAATTAAGATTCATTGTCTTCGTACTCCCCAAGAGAGATTAGTTCACCAAACGTTTAACTAGGTTCGGCAAGGCACAAGAAGACTTGGAAGACCCAGGCCTACATGGCTAAGGACTATGAAGCTTGAAGTAGATGATAAATGGAGAAGGATTGATTTAAAAGCTCAAGATAGAGATGCCTGGCTAAATGTAACTGACGCCCTTTGCGTCAATAGACTTAGGAGGAGATGTTGATGATGATGATGATGTTAAATTTCAGAGACACCACCAGCTTGCTCGGTGAAAATACTCATATATATCCCTTTGCGTCAATAGGCGTAAGAGAAGATGATGATGATGATTACTAGATAAGCAACAACCCTAGTTGGAAAAGGGCTACAGCAGGGAAAATAGCCAAGTGAGGACAGGAAATAAATAAAGAATTTAATCTGGGAAACGAAAGTAATTTCTATTTCGTTCTGTGTACGTCAAAGGAAACAAATATGTCACATGTAACAAAATTAATTGAATTCTAAAGGTTTGGTTCGATTTCCGGGAAATATATATCGCTTCTTTTTATATGAATTTCAAAGGATACAATAACTAATATTTTCTCTTTCCATTACTGATAAATTATTGGTTTTCACAAAAACAAATCGGGGGAAAATAGAAAAATTAATTCTAATTTTTCTTCACAATAGAAGTTTCTTTTAAAGGTCAGAGTTATAAAATGAGAGAGAGAGAGAGAGAGAGAGAGAGAGAGAGAGAGAGAGAGAGAGAGAGAGAGACGTAAATAAGCTGAAAGAGAAACCGTTATGACAGACTTACAGACGTGGAATATAAATGCCTTCAAGGAAAACTAAGTTGTAAAATTGGAGTAACCAAAAACAAAGGAAACTCCGGAATTTATTTGGCCTCTTAACCCAAAGATGTTCTATGGGAATACCATGAATTTATTATAATGGCAGAAAGGAGATATTGCCTAGTGGATTACAATAAATTTCATGAAGAAGGAGAATGAAATGTTGTTCCTGGACAACAATCCAGATCTAGAAGACATCGTCTGTGAACTCTTGAAGACGGGTCTTTAATGTCACTATCATTTTCGTGGGATCAGTTTGTTTAATTATTTTTAGAGCATAAAAAACAATCTTTTTCAGGGCACCAATTACCCGTTGAGATACTCCCGCTAGAGTTATGGGGTCCTTTGAATGGCAGACAGTACAACATTGGATTCTTATCTCTGGTTACGGTTGTTATTCCTTTTGCCTACTCATACCCCTTTACATATTCTTTACATATTCTCCTCTGTCCTCATACACCTGACAACCCTGAGATTACCAAATAATTTTTCATCACCGAAGGTGTTATTATTATTATTATTATTAGTAGTAGTAGTAGTAGTAGTAGTAGTAGTAGTAGTAGTAGTAGGAGTAGTAGTAGTAGCCAAGCTACAACCCTAGTTGGAAAAGCAAGATGCTATAAGCACAAGGGCTCCAATAGGGAAAAATAGCTCAGTGAGGAAAGGAAATAAGGAAATGAATAAATGATGAGAATAAATAAACAGCAAATCATTCTAAAAAGGTAACAACGTCAAAACAGATATGTCCTATATAAACTATTTACAATGTCAAAAACATATCTGTTATATGTAAACTATAAAAGGACTCATGTCAGGACTGTAATGGTTCAGTGGCTGCTTCTTGGTAAGGGTAGAAGAGACTAGCTATGGTAAGCAGCTCTTCTAGGAAAAGGACACTGCAAATTCCAACAATTGTTCTCTAGTCTTGGGTAGTGCCATAGCCTATGTACCATGCTCTTCCACTGTCTTGGGTTAGAGTTCTCTTGCTTGAAGGTACACTCAGACACACCATTTTGTCTTATTTCTCTTCCTCTTGTTTTGTTAAAGCTATAATAGTTTATATGGGAAATATTTATTTCTATGTTACGGTTCCAACTAGGGTTGTAGCCTAGTAAGTGGTAGTAGTAGTAGTAGTAGTAGCAGTTGTAGTAGTAGTAGCAGTAGTAGTAGTAGTAGTAGTAGTAGTAATCCTCATCATCATCAGCAGCAGCAGCATCATAATAATAATAATAATAATAATAATAATAATAATAATAATAATAATAATAATAATAATAATAATAATAATGAGTAGCTTTAGGCGAACTCTTATTAAGATAAAAATGAGAAAGGACGAATAATTGGTAGTATTTCCAACTAAATAATTGCTGATCTCCGGAAGAAAACGGCGACTAATCCAAATTCACTGCCACTTCCAGTTCAGTGATATATGTGCAGCAACTTTCTAACAACACATAGTTCTCTCAAGTGTGGTGGCCCTTGTGAATAACACGGCAGTCGTCATTTTCCACAGTGAAAAAATAATGATCTCCATTCATCCTCTTCGTACAATCAAAGAACAACTTCGTAGGCATTTGCTGACTTTCTTATATCGTGGTTAGAAATTGAGCGATTGTCTTATAAAATATCAATTTAGAGCGATTATCTAACTTTCACCATAAGCCAAAAAGTTCCTGTTCATCTTTTTTTTTTCAAAGTAAAAACAAACAGCTTATATTCTACTAGTGTCTGCGAGCCGTCATAAATGACCGCTAAATTATTCAAACCTACATATATGTCCACTGTAGGCTCTGGAGCCTTTAGATATGCAGCCTCGAGACTAAACAATGAGCTCCCACTAGACATACAAAAGACAGAAGATATTAAGGCCTTAAAGAGGAAACTGAAGACTTTCTTGTACTTTAAGTGCTTAAAAAATGTGGACCTGACAACAAACGAGCAATATGCAGTGTGAAATGCTGAATGCTCTGGAATATATATGAAAACATGAATGTGAAGGTCCAGTAGAGGGTAGGGCTCCCCTTCTGTATGGGAACAGAAAAGCAGTTCTTTAAGTAAGTAAATTGAACATTTAGATAGATATACACACGCACCCCTATCTCTCCAGGGTATAACTTGTCCCACCCGCGTGTCACACGAGCGTACATAATAACGACATTTCTCTTTTTCGTATATATTATCCTTTGTATCTTCGCTCTTCCCTTGTACTGACAGCAACTTGTTTTAACATGTCTGCTACTCCATTGTTAACTGTTAACAAAACCGGTTGCTGGTTGACAAGAAATAGCATGTCTGTATTTTGTGACCATCTTACTGGGACCTTGTGTGTATATATACTTGATGTGTCATAATAAAGTTACTCAGTTGCTTTCATCTCGTGTTTGAATTACAACCTACTCTTGGCTCGTCACATTGGACACCCCAGAAGTCGACTCGTTCTTCCCGTTTTCTCCCCATCACTGTTACTATGATGGACTCCATGGAAGTTGGCGCCGCCCAATTGAAACTTTCGTCGTTCGCCAGCGTAGAGGCGTTTGCTTGGTTTCACCAACCATAGGTCCAGTTCTGCATCAAGGGCGTGACTCACTCAACCACCAAAGTATATTATGTTCTTGCGGCGATACCCAGGGACACCTTGCCGAAAATCTCTGACTGGCTTTGTGAGACACCCAAATAGCGTATAGCGCCCTCAAAACATACCTTCTGCAGCAGTACTCGCCGTCGCCAGTCGCCCGTATAGCAAAGCTTTTTCAGCTCTATCAACAACCGTTGGGGGATCAAAGGGCTTCACTTGCCCTCAGGGAAATGACCAGTATCGCTTGCCTGCAACCT
Organism: Palaemon carinicauda; assembly: GCF_036898095.1. Classification (NCBI taxonomy): domain Eukaryota; kingdom Metazoa; phylum Arthropoda; class Malacostraca; order Decapoda; family Palaemonidae; genus Palaemon; species Palaemon carinicauda. Next base: position 95,893,639 of record NC_090741.1, on the reverse strand, counting down.
GTCGCAGACGGCTCTCCTCATGAGGTGAACCTACTTTGTGCCCTTTTGGTATGCCGTTTACCCGAACCTGTACACGCTGCCATACATGATGTCGATAGTTTACCCATAAAGGACTTCATGACCAAAGCCGACGCCCTTATGGACAGCCACTTCACGATCTTCAAGACCTCCATCAACGCCTCCACTCCTGACGAAGAGGACACCTATTCATCGTCAACCAAAACTGACGTGAATGCTGTAGGACACACACGCCTACCCCGTGACATGCCAGAGCAGCGACAAAGCCACCAATCACCCACCACTCGCCAGCGCCCCAACTAATGACTACTACAGCCATCGGCCGCAGTTTTGCTACCACCAGTCCAGATTCGGGGCTGTCTAAAAACCATGTAAGTAGGCCATCGCTCATGGCGGTGGCCTCCCGTGTTTCTAATGTTTCCTTTCTACATGATGTAGGAATGGGCGTGCGATTTTTGGTAGACACATTCTCTTTTGCTAACTCTTCAGGACATGACATAGTCTGTCTAATTCTCCCGACGTCCGCCTGGTAGCTGCCAACGGATCTGGGATTTTCACCTACAGTTACGGGAACTTCACATTAAAGTTTGGAAACGGCAAATTTAATTGGAAGTTTCTCATTGCTGACTTCACATTGCCAATCCTCGGTGAATTCTCTCAATTCCACCTTCCGGTCGATGTCTCCCACCGATGACTGGTCAACGCAGACTCGTACTTGTCGACACCTCTTCAACCCACCCTCTCCAACCTCGCTCTCCACATCAGTGCACCCACGGATGAATACGCCCACCTCCTCACGTCATACTCGGAAGTTTTCCGTCCAGAATTTCACCAAACGACCACGGCTCCTGCGAAACATTGTATTTATCCCCATACCAAGACGACAAAACCCCCAGTCTTCACCAAATGCAGACGTCTGGCACCAGATCGATTGGCAGCTGCCAAACAGACTTTAGCAAAAAACGAAGAAATGGGCCTTTGCCATAAGGACTCCAGCCCATGGTCGTCACCCTTACAAATCGTCCTGAAGACAAATGGCTCCATGTGGGAATTAGAGGTGTCTGAACATGCAAACAGAACCGGATCCCTACCCACTACCAAACATCACCAACGTGACCTCCTACCTGTACAAAGCAAAGGATTTCTCCACGCTCGACCTCTTGAAGGGTTATTATCAGGTGCCTATGAACCAAGTAGACATCCCCAAGATATATCTAGGACAACCGCCCTCGAGACAACTGCCCCCAGGACAGTTACCCCTCGACAACTGCCCCCAGGACAGTTACCCCTCGACAACTGCCCCCAGGACAATTGCCCCCCGTAGGACTACTGCCCCCCGGAAAATTGCCCCCCATATTGCCATTTACTTAATTACTTTTTAGTAACAATTTATGAAGATATTCTTCCTAATTACTTAATCGGTCATTGAAGAAATAATTTTATCTATTTCCTAAATTTATTACCATTTATGTAGTTATTTCCTAATTAGGTAATCAGTCGTACGAGTTATAGTTTATTTTCGAAAGCTATCGCCAATTGGCTAATTCTGTATAGTCAAACAAATGTATACAAAAAAAAAAAGAAAGTAAGAAGGATCCAGTGTCTAATCGGTCGTACCAGTTATAGTTTATTTTCGAAAGAAATACAAGAAGTAACATAACCCATCATGGAGTTCGTCAAAAGTGAACATTGAAAATGAAGCTTATTTATGGAGGATACATCTATGTGAAGCAGAAGGAATTGGCAAATAATGTTACATCTTATGAATGTGAAAAACTCCGCCATAATAACTGTAAAGCAGAAGTAAATGTTTGTGAAAATGAAGTAGTTGGATATGTAAATGATCACACCTATGCTGTTGACCAACCTCGCTGTGAAGTCTTGTTAGTACAACAGGAAATAAAGGCTAAATCTATTGTTACCGAAGAGACTGCACAGCAAACAATTTCCCGAACAGTTGAGTCAATATCAAGTGGTGCTGCAACTCAGCTACCGCTGGTAAGACATATTCATCTGCAATAAGGCACTACAAACAAGCTGCTGGCACTCCTCATCCCATCCCATCAAGCCTAACAGACATGGTCATTCCTTCTGAGTACAAGAAAACTTCTAGTGGTGAAGAGTTTCTTCTTTATGATAGTGGATTGATTGAGCAGCGTATTCTTTTATTTTCAACACCAACAAACATTAGCCTTCTGTAGAAATCAGATAATTGGTTTGGTGACGGTACCTTTAAGATTGTACCCGAGTTATTTTACCAACTATACACTATTCATTGCTTAACTTCTGAAAGAGTTATTCCGTGTGTGTATGCTCTGCTACCAAATAAACGACAAGCAGCATATGAAGATATCCTTCAAAATCTCCTCACTATAAACCCTAGACTTAATCCAAAGACCTTCCTAATAGACTTTGAACAAACTGCTAGGAGTGCTATTGAAGAGATCTTCCCCAACGTAACTGTTAAAGGATGTTTTTACCACTTATCTCAAAGCATATACCTTAAGGTGCAAAATGAAGGTCTCCAAACTAAGTACCAAACTGACGCCTATTTTTCCTTGCAAATACATATAATTCCTGCATTAGCGTTTGTTCCCGCAGAAAAAGTTATTGAAGCGTTTGAGAAACTACAAGAGATGTTACCACCTGAGGCTGATGCCATAATAGATTATTTTGAAGATACATACATCGGCAGAAGACGTTGAAATACAAGGAGACAGCCATATGCAAGCAAGCGTTACGTCATTTCATCCAAATATATGGAAATTTCTGGGGGTGTTGAAGAGAGAACAGGCACTATCCAGCGTCACATTTAATCAAATACTTGCTGGGCATCCAGTACCTCCTAAGCAGAAATGCTATCAGGATTCTAGTATATGAATAGCAAACATTGTGCAAGAATTTGAGAACCACGATGTATTGGAATTTTTGAGATACATAGCCCACAATTTAAAATTCTAGTATTTAAATCCCTTTTCAATATTTTTGCAACCCATCTATGTACAAATTTTAGTATATAATGTTATCTTTTTAAAATGTATTTTTAAATCATGTAATTTTTATTAACAATAATAAAACATTGGTTTTATTAGTTGTGTATTTTTATTTTTTTACATCATTGTCCAGGGGTTTTACGAGGGCAATTGTCCCAGGGGCAGTTTTCCTACGGGGGCAGTTGTCCTGATACCCCCAAAGACTGCCATCACCACTCCCTTTGGTACTTACACCTTCAATTACTCCAGTGTTGGCCTTCGTAATGCTCTGGCCACTTTTCAACGTCTCATGGATAGCATCATAGGGGACCTCCACTTCTGTGTTTGTTACGTTGACAACATACTTGTGTTCTCTTACTCAAAAGAGGAACACCTCCATCACCTGCGCATCGTGCTCAACCACCTGCAACAAAATGGCTCGTAGTCCGGTACGACAAGTGTACCTTTGGCGCCAACGAAGTGTCGTTCTTAGGTCACCGGCTTACTCCTCAAGGAGTCCATCCCCTCCCTGAGAAGGTAATAGCCGTTCAGAACTTCCCCACGCCCTTGAATGTCAAATAACTGCAGGAATTCTTGGGCATGATCAACTATTCACCGTTTTCTACCAGCCATTTCCGCCTCTTTTGCTCCCCTCCACGCCTCCCTCAAAGGTGAGCCAAAAGACCTGAAGTGGGGCGCCCTTCAAGAAGCGGCCTTCTGCAATGCAAAGAATGCCCTATCAACCGCTGCTGCTCTCACTTTTCCCGTCCCACATGCCCCTTTCCTTATATCCACCGTTGCCAGCGACGTCACTATTGGTGCAGCACTTAAACAGGTGGTCAACGGCTTGCCCTGCCTATTGGCCTTCTTCAGCTGGAAACTGACCAAGGGAGAATCGGGTTTTTCTAACTTCGATAGCGAATTGCTGGCGGTACACTTGGCTGTCCATCACTTTTACCATTTCTTAGATGGTACACCCTTCATCATTCACACAGACCGCATGGTTCTGGTGCACGCCTTCACTTGACAGTCTGACGCCTGGTCTGCCGGTTTACGCCGACATCTCTTCGCCGTGGCTGAATACAATTGCAACCTTCAACACGTCCCTGGAAAAATGAATCGCATTGCCGATGCCCTGTCAGGAAACACGTTGGCCGCTGTTCAACTGGGATTGGATCACAATACTTTAACTGAAGCTCAACGAAGAGGCCCACAGTATCAGGCATATAGGACATCCTGCACATCCCTCCATTGGGAAAACGTCCCCCTCGACGACTCCAACACCAACCCCCTCTGTGACGTCAGTACTGGTAGACCGTAAACTTGGATTCCTTCTCTCATGTGCCGACAGGTATTTGATTTCATTCACGGCCTTTCACATCCCTCGTGTCGTTCTACTGCACAGCTGCTGAAGATGAAGTTCATTTGGCACAGCATTACTAAGGATGCCTAGGATTGAGTCCGTGCCTGTACTTCTTGCCAAACTTCCAAAGTACATCGACACATGGATTCAGGACTGGGCACCTTTCCTCAACCTCAGCGTCATTTCGCCCACATTGACGTCGACGTTGTAGGCCTCCTACCCACATCACAAGGACATTGTTACTTATTTACCGTCATTGACTATTCCACTCGTTGGCCTGAAGCCATTCCCATGGAAACTGCATTATCCTCCTCATGTACATATGCCTTACACTCAGGATGGATAGTAAGATTTGGTATCCCTAAGCATATTACTTCTGATAGGGGGACCACTTTAACCTCTCAATTGTGGACATCATTAGCGAATCTCCTGTGCATCACTCTACATCAGACAACTGCGTACAACCCGGCTGCTAATGGAATGGTTGAACGTTTTCATGGCACCCTCAAAGTAGCTTTGATGTCCCGCTGCAATGACTTCACCTGGTTTACAGAGCTTCCCTAGGTCCTCCTGGAACAAAGGACCACTTCTAGAGACGCCATGGACGTCTTGGCAGCTGAAATGGTGTATGGTGACCCGTTGGTCGTCCCTGCCGAATTTCCTCCTTCAGCGTCCTCCTCTAATGATATCCAGCGCATACGTCACGTCATGGCAAAATTTACTCCATGCCGCCAGACTTACAAGCACCCAGCGAAGCATCACATACTGACAGACTTGCACTCTGCAATGCAAGTCTTCCTACACAATGACAGTAGAAACCCCCTGCTAATACCTCCTTGCACAGGCCGTTTCCTTGTAATCCGATGCAATCCGGAAGTATTCCTACTAAACAATCGTGACAGAGAAGACTGGGTCTCCATTGATCGTCTAAAACCTGCTTATCTCCTGCCAGATGATCCGCCTACAGTTCACTTCTCTAGGTCAGGATGCCCTATTCAACATGTACAATATGTCCTTTTTAGGGGGGTAGCCATGGACCACCTGTGTGTCACACGAGCGTACATATTAACGACATTTCTGTTTTTTGTATATATTATCCTTTGTATCTTCGCTCTCCCCTCGCACTGACAGCAACTAATTTTATCATATCTGCATACTTCTTTGTTAACTGCTAACAAAACTGGTTGCTGGTTGACAAGAAATAGCATCTCTGTAGTTTGTGACCTTTTTACCGGGACCTTGTGTGTATATATACTCGATGTGTCATAATAATGTTAATTAGTTGCTTCCATCTCGCGCTTGAGTCACAACCTACTCTTGGCTCGTCACAAACTACTTCTTATCTCACTAGTTGAGGAACGGGGAGGACCATATATATATATATATATATATATATATATATATATATATATATATATATATATATATATATATATATATATACATACATACATACATATATATCTTACTTACAACTGTCCTCGAAGAGTTTAACAGGTTTTTTTTCAAAAAGGCATATAAGAGAAACAAAGGAAATATATTTCAACCACTACGCAATGGCCTTCCTCAAGATGTAAAGTAAAAATGAGAAATAGAGTGGACAGTGACGATTTATCTATGAAAGTAAAGGGGTGTATTCAATTGTTTTAAGTTGTATTAAGTCCTGGAAACATTAGCAGTATATATATATATATATATATATATATATATATATATATATATATATATATATATATATATATATATATATATATATATATATATATATATATATACTGTATATATATTTATATATATGTATATATATATATATATATATATATATATATATATATATATATATATATATATATATATATATATATATATATATATATATATATACATATATATGTATATATATAGGGATGGTCCTTTCGGTAAAAAATTCTCAAAAACTACATATATATATATATATATATATATATATATATATATATATATATATATATATATATATATATATATATATAGAGAGAGAGAGAGAGAGAGAGAGAGAGAGAGAGAGAGAGAGAGAGAGAGAGAGAGAGAGAGAGAGAGAGAGAGAGAGGAGAGAGAGGAGAGAGAGAGAGAGAGAGAGAGAGAGAGAGAGATATGATCCTTTTGGTAAAAAATTTTCCAGCCACTAACATGCACGCAATCTTCAGCAAATAAAGACAACTTTTAGAAAGACTTGAAAATAGAACGAGTTCTGTTTTCCTTCTTTTATAAAGAAGAAAATAATTTCAACTTGAGCTTAATGATTCTTATCTGTTCCACTCGGAGCACAACTTGCCTCTTCGAAGATGTCGAAAGTTAAGTAGTGCAAAAAAATTCTAAACAATCTTTCGTGCCGAAAGGTCCACGCTAATAACAATTAATTTTGTATTATTATTATTATTATTATCATTATTATTATTATTATTATTATTATTATTATTAGGATTCCCTTTTAGGGGAATGTTATTGTTTTTAGTATTATTATTATTATTAGGATTCCCTTTTAGGGGAATGCTATTGTTTTTGGTATTATTATTATTATTATTATTATTATTATTATTATTATTATTATTATTATTATTAGTATTATTATTGTTATTATTCTTTCCGCCCTTTTTTTTTTTCGCAAGAAATCTGAAATTATTATCATAAGTAGCCTATGGTAAGAATATGCTATAGACCCAGTTTAAGTAACCTTGACCTACTTTTCAAGTTCACAGGGGCTTTTAAAGGCAAAATTTATAAAATTTGAATTTGACATTAGGCCTAAAGTATAAGCTGCATGGCTAAGGAGCTTATGGACAATGATACAGAGGTAAATCCCCAGATATTGCCCTACTTTAATGCAAGTTAGTCAAGGTCAAGGTCACTAATGGCCAAACCGGGTCAAAACAGATTTGTTTCCGAGATCTCAAAAACCGGAAGTCCCAAAGCCCTGATCTTATGAGCATATGCTACCTTATATATTTATCTAAGGTTAGCTGAACTTTTATAGCGACTGCTTAATTACTTTTTTTTAATATATATATTTTGCTATTTTTGACATTGCAGAAATCGTTACTTTGGCAATTTCTCCATGAAATACTGTTTTTTTTGGTCATAGCATGCTAGAGTAAACTACCCCAAACATATGCATAAAACCTCCAAATCAAATGTCAAATTTGACCTTGACCCTCATTTTGACCTTGACCCTCATTTTGACCTTGACCCTCATTTTCAAGGTCATATGGGTATTTCATGGAAAAAAAATTGACGTGGGCTAACATCTTTTACTGTTGGACAAAAGCATTTCCACACCTATTTTGCAGCGGAATCCTCAGCCACTGGCTTTAGCCAGTCGCAGTCTAGTTATTATTATTATTATTATTATTATTATTATTATTATTATTATTATTATTATTATTATTATTATTATTATTATTATTAGATAAGCTACAAGGGCTTCAACATAAAAAATAGCTCAGTCAGGAAAGTAAATAGGTAAACTGATAGCTTAGTGTACTTTTAACCTCCATCTTTGAAGAACGCAATTTTTCTTCATTATTCTTATTTTTCTGAACTGCTATTTACTCCATTATTTCGTAAAAGACTTGGATCGACAACCAATTAGTATAATCGTTTAAAAAAAATAATATTATTTCCAATAAAATGAACATTATTGGAATTTTCCTTTTACTCACCACGCATTTTAAGGCCAATTATCTCTCTCTCTCTCTCTCTCTCTCTCTCTCTCTCTCTCTCTCTCTCTCTCTCTCTCTCTCTCTCTCTCTCTCTCTCCTCAAATGAATGAGGGGGATTGTGTGTGCATGAGATATGTAATATTTGAACAACAGATTACTTGAATTATGCAGTAAAAATACAGCTGAGATTGCCTATGAAATATTTAATTGCAAACAAAATTCTTTTGCATTAAATTTCAGTGAAAATGTAATCAACCTTTTCAATGAAAAATGAATATTCTAATGCATGGATTCAGATGTACTCTTACGTTTTCATTCTTTGTTCATCACTATTTTATCCTGCATGGATGTATTATTCAATATTGCTAGCTTCGCATGAAAATAGTCTGTTAGAGTGCTTTAATATAAAGTGTGTTCTTTAATAATAATAATGATAATAATAATAATAATAATAATAATAATAATAATAATAATAATAATAATAATAATAATAATAATAATAATAATGATAATAATAATTTGAGGGGGAATGATTAGGGTCATTTATAGTTTTATCCAAATGATAAGTGATTGAAATTGGGTCCATGAGTCAGTTTCTTGCGACGAAAAGTTGTAGAGTTGTGGAAATCTAGGGTAACCTATCGTAGTTGTATACAAAAAATATGTGGTACACATTACTACTCCTACTGCTACTACTATTAGTAGTAGTAGTAGTAGTAGTAGTAGTTACAATATTATGAGGCATAAAATCTTTAACGTTCCAACAATTATTCATCAGCCGGAGGTCCTCATTGTACTAACCTCCACAGTAAATGGAAAATTAATAGCAACGCATTTGTAAAAAGAATATTTACATATTACATAGTATTTTCAAATAGCATTTGAAAACTGCAACATAATTGTAAATTACAATGTATTTGTAAATTCAATGTATTTGAATTTGCTACATACTTGCAAATTGCAAAGTATTTGAAAGCTACTATGTATTCGCAAATTACGATATGAATACCTAATTTTTATAAAATGACTTGTGTAATAAGTTTACTTACATTTCTGTCCCCACTAAAACAGTCTCTGGTTATATCTCTTCATCCTCAAGCTTTGATGTTCTTTGCTCGTTTCCTAGAATAAAAAAAAAATTAAATATCAATTAATAATTCATTCTCCTATACATAACTGCCTTTTACAAAAGTACCAGTGAATGGATGACAGGTAAAGTAGTGGAATGGAAGGAGATATCATCTAGGTTAATGTGGGTAAGGGTTAGTTTAGGTAGGGAATGTTGGGCTTTTGCCAGTGCCTATGGGCCAAGTAGTGAGAAAAGTGAAGAAGAGCGGAATGATTTCTGGAATGAATTAACTAGTTGTGTAGAAGGAATTATGTAGTTGTCATGGGTGACTTAAATACTAGAGTGGGCGCTGGAGAGGTAGAAGGTGTCATTGTGAAGTATGGCGTACCAGGTGAAAATGAGGGTGGTGAGAGACTGGTAGATATGTGTGTTGAACAAGAGATGGTAATAAGTGCTAGCTTTTTTAAAAAGAAAGATAAAAATAAGTATACATGGGTAAGAGTGGCAAATGGAAGAGTAGTAGAAAGGGCATTAATGGATTATGTGTTGATAACTAAAAGAATGTTTGGAAGATTGAAAGACGTGCACGTGTTTAGGGGTATGGCTAACGGTATGTCTGATCATTTTTTGGTGGAAGGAAAATTAGTTGTAGCAAAAGAGTGGGGGAATAGAGTAGGTTTATGTAAAAGGGAGCTAGGGAGGGTTGAGGAGCTAATAAAACCGGGGGTAAAAAGTAAATATCAGGAAAGGTTGAAAATTGCATATGACGAGGTGAGAGTAAGAGAAACTGGTAATTTAGAGGAGGAGTGGAATTTAGTAAAAGAAAATTTTGTTGGGATTACAAGTGATGTCTGTGGCAAGAAGGTTGTTGGAGGCAGCATGAGGAAGGGCAGTGAATGGTGGAATGAATGTGTGAAGGTAAAAGTGGAAGAGAAAAAGAGGGCTTTTGAAGAATGGCTGCAGAGTAATAGTATAGAGAAGTATGAAAAATATAGAGAGAAAAATGTGGAAGTAAAGCGCAAGGTACGTGAGGCAAAGAGGGCAGCTGACCTGAGGTGGGGTCAGGGATTGGGTCAGTCATATGAAGAGAATAAGAAGAATTTTTGGAAAGAAGTGAAGAGAGTAGGGAAGGCTGGCGTAAGAATTGAAGAGACAGTGAAAGATGGAAATGGAAGGTTGTTAAAAGGAGAGGAGGCAAGGAAAAGGTGGGCGGAATATTTTGAAAGTTTGCTGAATGTTGAGGATAATAGGGAGGCAGATATAATTGCTGTTGCAGGTGCCAGTAATGGGAGATGTGAATGAGAGAGAGATTACAATAGAGGAAGTGAGGAGAGCACTAGATGAAATGAGAGTAGGAAAAGCATCTGGTATGGATGGTGTGAGAGCTGAGATGTTGAAGGAAGGGGGTGTGACTGTACTTGAATGGTTGGTAAGATTGTTTAATATGTGTTTTGTGTTGTCAATGGTACCAGTAGATTAGGTTTGTGCATGTATTGTACCACTATATAAGGGTAAGGGAGATGTGCACGAGTGTTGTAATTCAAGAGGTATTAGTTTGAGTGTAGTTGGAAAAGTGTATGGTAGAGTAATGATTAATAGGATTAAGGATAAAACAGAGAATGCAATCTTTGAAGTACAGGGTGGTTTTAGAAGAGGTAGTGGTTGTATGAATCAGATTTTTACAGTTAGGCAGATATGCGAGAGATATTTAGCAAAAGGTAAGAAGGTGAATGTTGCATTTATGGATCTGGAGAAAGCATATGATAGAGTGGATAGGGAAGCAATGTGGAATGTGATGAGGTTATATGGAGTTGGTGGAAAGTTGTTGCAAGCAGTGAAAAGTTTCTACAAAGGTTGTAAAGCATGTGTTAGAATAGGAAATGAAGTGAGTGATTGGTTTCCGGTGAGAGTGGGGCTGAGACAGGGATGTGTGATGTCGCCGTGGTTGTTTAACTTGAATGTTGATGGAGTGGTGAGAGACGTGAATGCTCGAGTGCTTGGACGAGGATTAAAACTGGTAGGCGAGAATGACCATGAATGGGAGGTAAATCAGTTGTTGTTTGCGGATGATACTGTACTGGTAGCAGACACAGAAGAGAAGCTTGACCGACTAGTGACAGAATTTGGAAGGGTGTGTGAGAGAAGGAAGTTGAGAGTTAATATGGGTAAGAGTAAGGTTATGATATGTACGAGAAGGGAAGGTGGTGCAAGGTTGAATGTCATGTTGAATGGAGAGTTACATGAGGAGGTGGATCAGTTTACGTACTTGGGGTATGCTGTTGCAGCAAATGGTGGAGTGGAAGCAGATGTATATCAGAGAGTGAATGAAGGTTGCAAAGTGTTGGGGGCAGTTAATGGAGTAGTAAAACATAGGGCGTTGGTCATGAATGTAAAGAGAGTTCTATATGAGAAAGTGATTGTACCAACTGTG
>NC_090741.1:95877088-95879588 GCF_036898095.1 Palaemon carinicauda | reverse complement strand
CTTCAAGACTTCAAAATAAAATCTGTGAAACTAGAGAAAGATCTTCAAGAACTCAACATTATCTACATGAATCTACAATTTTGACTAAGTATTATAGTCCTTCGGAACAGTTAACATTAACAAATGTTATGAATACAAACTGAATCTCCAATCAACATCCTAGGAAACCCAAGGACTGACGTTCAACAATTCCAAAACATACCTAGGAAGCACTACATTCAACAAGAAACTCGAACAATACATCGCTAACAAAACATCAAGAGAGAGAGAGAGGACGTGTCGACATCACACAGACCCATATATAAGCTAAGTACAAATTATTGAATTCATTCCAGTTTGGGCAGTGAAGTGTAGTTATCACGAGTCGTTAGTCGATTATTACTGTGGTAAGTGAATTGCTAATAATTGTTAAAGGAAACTGTGTTTAACTGCGAATTCTCATTTAGAATTTTTCTCTCTTTGTGCTAATTCCTTTTTCTTTCAGAAATTCTCGGGAAATGTTTTGGAATTAGTAACATTGTTTGGGGAATTTTGTTATACATATGCGTTTACGCAGTGGGCGTCTGTACTCATATAGATATTTTGATAGAATTGCAAGGGGTCGAAGAGATAGGAAAAAAAAATACAGCAGTCATGACTCCCCCTGTGAGCCCTTCCCCTGGACCTAGTGGTGTAGGCCAGACTAATCCTCCTCCAATTGTGACGCTTGTAAATGTCAGGTCAGCAATCCTTCCTTTTCAGGGTCGAGTCAACGGGTTCTTGCCACAAAATGTGGAGTCATGGATTTCATCCGTCGATGCCCATTTAAAGGCCAAACAAATCATAGACCCTTTTGTACAATTACAAGAAGCTAAAAGTTTTATAGATTTTTCTAAGGGGGATGCGAGTGCGTATTTAAGAGGTGTTTCATTTCAAGAAGCAGTTACTTGGATGTCGTATTAACGTTACGAAATACACTTAATCAAGCCACTATGAATCGGCTTAATGTTATTGAGAGAGCAGCTCTCATAGCTGATAGGCTTAACGAATATCAGGACATTTTAGGTCATTCCACTTGGGTTACTAACGATAACATCTCCGTGAAAGATTTTTTACGATTAATGTATTTAACTTGCATGACACTTATGTTGCCTGAAGCTTTAGTGCGGTGTTTTGATAAGAACTTAACGCCTGTAAGTACGGAATTGGATGTCTATAAACAGATAAAGAAACACATGTCCAAGTGTCCAGATCTCGATCCTGTGTTAACTCAAGTTTTTGCAAAGAATGAAACAAAGCCACAAACAGTGAACGTAGTTAGCAGTCCAGTAGCGGGAATGACGTGTTATAACTGCAAACATCAAGGTCACTTAAGCGCAGACGGCAGAACGAAGTTTTGCTCGATTCACAACACTGCAACGCATTCATATAGTCAATGTTACTCGCGTAAGACACAACAATATCCCAGAAATACACAGTCAATTCCACAGTCAGTTCCATATGGAAATAAAAAGAAAAATCCTCATTTTAACAATAAGAAGAAACAACCAAATGTCAATGCAGTTCAGAGTCCTAAACAAGCAAACACTTCTTCAAATATCGCTGAGCCTGGGTCGTCAAACCAGACCTCGCAAGGTCAGACTAATTTTCAGAATGTGCAGAGCAAAGCAAATACCACATAGTTAACTCTAGAGGGGAAGAGAGTGATGTTGGGTCAAGGTCATTCATGTCAACATCAATAGTATTGAATAATCAATTTAATGTTTTATCAGATAATTGTGAGACAATAGATTTTCCTATGAAACACACGGCCGAATTAAGTAAAACAGTGCATGCTCCCGTAGATTTGCAACGAATTCATACAACAATAAGCCAAAATGAGTTACGGCCAACCTTATATGCTGTAAATTTAGAACACAAATCCTTTACGTTATTTTTTGACTCTGGTAGTCCACGTAATATCATGGATTTGAAGACACATCATTTGTTGTTTTCGAACTTTCTGATTGAAAAATCCGGAATTAGACTTTCGGGTATAGGAAATAATGAATTAAATGTCATAGGCATAACTCATGTTCAGTTCAGAGTCGGTAATCGCACGTTTTCCGATACATTTGTTGTTGTAAAAAACATTAATATGTATCCAGCTGTAATTATAGGATACCCATCTATGGGAAATCAAAACATTATCTTAGCTCCTGCCAAGCATGGCGTGTATATCAAAGGGAAATTCTATAAGTCTTCTAATACCTTAAAATCAGTTTTGGATAAAAAGGAGACGACAAATGTAACCGTAACGTACGTTGAAGAACCAATAACTTGTCTCACTAATAAAGAAATAATATACGCGACCCAGCAGAATTCTCGTTCACCCGTAATATCATCTTGCACGCAATCTATCGAACCAAACCTACCTTCGAATTTAATAGTGCAAATAAAGAAAACATTACCGGGATCTGGAATATTAATCCTTTCCGATACTTTGAAAACTAACGGATTGTCTGTCACACAAGCTATTTAT
>NC_090741.1:95857088-95872088 GCF_036898095.1 Palaemon carinicauda | reverse complement strand
AGAGGAAAAAGTTTTCGAAAAGAGGTAAAATACAGAAAAGTGCTCAGATAAAAGCAACAGAAATTGTTAACATTATCATCATTATTACTAGATAAGCAACAACCTCTGAGTTAGAAAAGCAGAATGCTATAAGCCCAAGGGATACAACTGGAAAAATAACCAAGTGAGGAAAGGAAATAAATAATGATATTAATTCTAAAAACAAAAATAAAGTCTATTTTGTTCTGTGTACGTCAAACGAAACAAAAATGTCACATGTAACAATATTAATAGAATTTCAAAGGTTTGGTCCGATTTCCGGGAAATATATATGCCTTCTTTTTAAATGAATTCCAAATAATACAATAACTAATATTTCCTCTTTCCATTGATAATAAATTACTGGTTTTCACCAAAAAACCAATCGGGGAAAAACGGGAAGATAATTTTTGTTTTTCTTCCTAATAGTGGCTTCAGGCAAAGGTCAGAGTTATAAAATGAGAGAGAGAGAGAGAGAGAGAGAGAGAGAGAGAGAGAGAGAGAGAGAGAGAGAGAGAGAGAGAGAGAGAGAGAAAGAATGCCTCTATTGAATGATAGTTAATGACCTATGAATCTATACAGAAGTAGATAGGATGAAAGAGAAACTGTTAAGACAGATTGACAGACGTGGAATAATCTAAGTAAGTCACCAATCATAACAACGTCTTCAAGGAAAACTAAATTGTAAAAATGGAGTAATCGAAAACAAAGTAAGATCCAGGATCTATTTGGCCTCTTAACTAAAGCTTTTTTAGGGAATATCAGGACTTTATTATGGTGGCAGAGAGGAGATATTGGCTAGTGGATTACAATAAATTTCATGAAGAAGAATGAAATGTTTTTCCTGGAAAACAATCCAGATCTGGAAGATATCCTTCGATAACTCTTGAAAACAGGTCTTTAATGTGACTATTATTTTCGTTTGATCAGATGATCAGTTTTTTATTCTTATTTCTATATTATAAATGACAATGTTTTACTTAACGTAATAGTAACTTTACAAGAACTCTTATCCTAAGATAAAACTTAGGAACGAAGAATAATTGATGGTATTTTTGGACGGAAAATTTAGTTATTATTTGCAACAGGTGTTCTGCAACTTTAAAATAAGTGCTGATCTCGATAAGAAAACTGCGAATAATCCAAATTTACTGAGCGATTGTCTTATAAACTATCGCTCTTGAACGAATATTTAAGTCTCATCATAAAGCCCAAAATTTCCAGTTTATTTTTTTTTTTCCAGACCAACAATAAACCTAGCTTCCTATATTCTACTAGTGTCCGCGACCCGTCATGAATGACTGCTTCATTACTCCAAACTAGATACATGTCCCCTGTAGGCTATAGAGCCTTCATATATGCGACCCTAAGACTATACAGAAAGCTCCCACTAGCCATCCGTAAAACCGAAGATATTAAGGCTTTCAAGTGGAAACTCGAGACTTTGTTGTTCTCCAAGTGCTTCGATAATGGGGACCTGACAGTAAAAGAACAATAGAAGCTGTGTGAAATGCTGAATGTCCTGGAATGTATACGGTAAAAGGAATGTGAAGGTCCTGTAGACAGTAGGGTTCTCCTGCTATGTGGGACCTGAAAAACGGTTCTTAAAGTAACGTAAATATATTGAACAGTTAGATAGATATGCAGACACACCCACATCTCACCAGGGTATAACTACTTCTTACATCTCTACTTTAGGGTCGGGGGAGAGCCATATACTGTATATATATATATATATATATATATATATATATATATATATATATATATATATATATATATATATATATATATATATATATATATATATATATATATATATAAACAGACACTTGCCCTTAATCATATAGGGTGGATCCTTTTCTCAAAGCAACAGCATGCACATCATCTTCAGCAAATAATAATAATAAAAAAAAAACTTTTAGAAAGAGACTTTCAAAAATAGAATGAGTTCTATTTTCCTCCACTTTTAAAGAAGAAAATAATTTCAACTTATGCTTAATATTTTTGTTCTCTTTTTGTTCTGTCCCTAAGTAGCTCATTCCAGGGAATGACTCTTATCGATGTCCAAAGTTACGAAGTGCAAAAAATATTAATAAATCTTTTGTGCCGAAAAGCCCACGCTAATTGCAATTCATCTTTGTTGTTGTTATTATTATTATTATTATTATTATTATTATTATTATTATTATTATTATTATTATTATTATTATTATTATTATTATTATTGTTGTTGTTGTTATTATTATTATTATTATCATAGTCCTTGTGGTTTTTGTGATATATAATATTAATATATGTATATTGAATTTCCTATTATAAATAATCTTGTTTAAACAACTTGTTTATGTTTATTTCTATTCGCAGAATAAAAATATATAATACAGAAAGAAATAATACAATTATAAAAGTCTTTTTTTAAAGTTTGGTCTCACACTTTCGACCGTTTTTATTTATTGTCTTTTCCATATTCTCTAAAATAATTAAGTCACCTTTCTTGAATCTAGTCTGGATTGAAAGGTAATAATTTCTTAAAAGTTCTACTTTCCTCTTCTTTCTGTTTCAACTTAAATTCAATTTTAGATTCGGTCTCCTAACGGCTTCCCCCCCCCCCCCCCACGCTCTTCAGTTAATGGTCCTTTAAAAAGCCATTAACTTTCACTCGCAAGAGTTTCTCTTCAAAAAACGATCCAATAAGTTCGCCTCGATTTACTTAACAACGAAATACTGGCTTCAAAATTGCCTAATTTCTCTTACACGTTCGGAAGAAGGCGCAGAAGAAGGGAGAGAAGGAGAGGGAGATAGGTAGAACAGAACAATAATATGGGGGTTTAAAGGTTTAAAGACCGCTCATGAATGACAGAGACAAGGTTCAGTGACATTGCCCTATCAAGCAGGATAATGTCCTAGAGACTGACCTTATTACATATGATCAGCACCCAAGCCCCCTCTCCCCCTATGATATGACCAAGGAGGGCCAGGCAATGGCTGCTGATGACTTAGTAGGTAGACCTATATTCTCCCCCAAACCCACCATCTTTAGGTAACAAGGATAGTGAAGTTGCAGCGACCTAAGGAATTGAAGAGTTTTACCAGGATCCCAACCCAAGTATGGCAATCACCAGACAAGGACTCTACCACAACTTAGATATGGACCTTAACACGGTATACTAAAGTTGGTTGGGAGTGATCCACAGACCTATCATTCGTGAGTGAAGTGTTATAACACTCAGTCATGTGGACATTATGTGCTGATGATATGTTCGCCACATCTACGCTTCACATTGGAATATTCAAAGAATGTGTTTAAATTCAGCTCATTGAATTAAATCTCCCCTATATAATAAAGAGCAGGAGTCTGGATATTTATAAACATATAAACATATATAAAGTATAATATTTTTTTCCGGTCACGCTCAGCACATTGCCAGGCATATAACTGTCTCCAACCATCCGTTGTGTAAGGGGAAAGGGAGTAGTCGTACCCTAGGGACAGGGGTTACCCTGCGAGAAAAGGGGGTAGAAGGTGGGAGGGGTTGAATATGTGTGTGTGCATATCTATATAAATATTTAATCGTCATTTCTGACGGGTCGCGTACACTAGCTCTTAATAATGCAAAAACAATATAATAGAAGCTTGTGTAAAAATCGGGAAAATGTACGTTTGGGAAGTGCTTTAAAGCTAAACTAATGAAATGAGTCTACATACGTCAGAAAAAGTATAAAACTAGTAAAGCATTTTGCAAATGCAGACCTCCGCCACGGCAGCGTATTTCTCGAAATCATCTTGCCCAAAGGATAATTCGGTCGACCTGATGATCAACCTTGACCTTGAACTTTGACCTAGGACTTTCAATATTGAATCACTTCACAGTCTCGACATAACAAATAATCTCTGAAAGTTTCACTAATCTATGATTAAAATTGTGGCCATGGTGAAGTTCACAAACAAACAAACAGGCAAACAGGAGCAAAAACATAACCTCCACCCAACTTCGTTGGCGAAGGTAAAAATATGCAAGATAATTAATAATCGCATTAATCTCTTTAAAGCTTACGAGATTTGTTATTCAAAACAAGGCCACTGCAATGGCAAAGTGATAAGAAATAAATGAACTCCATTGTAAACTACCTCATTAAAGGCAATCTCTTCCTCACTCCATATCTCATTACCTGATCTAAAAGGGAAAGATTCGCAGGGCGTCGCCCCTTTCCAATTAGATTTAGCTTCATTGGCAGGTTTTCCAATCACGTTATAAATAGCAACTGTGTTGTTAGTAGAAAGTCAATGTCCTTTTTGTATTTAGCCACAATTAACCATTCTTCTTGGTCGAATAAAATAGTTCCTTGGACGAAAAAATACTTTCTTGGTCAGAAAATAAAGTGTTCGAAAAATTTTCTTGTACGGAGAACTTTCTTGTTTTTGTTCGAAATATTAATTTTCTTGGTCAAAAAAATTAATTTTCTTGGCTGAAGAATTAATTTCCTGTATAACCTAATCATTTTTTCCGTAGAAAAATAAATTTTCTTGCTCGAAAAATGTTTTTTGGGTAAAAAAAAAATTCTTTGTAGAGAAAATATTTTATAGGCCAGAAAAAAAATTGGGCCAAAAAATTATTTTATTGTTTAAAAAGATTAATTTTCTTAGTAAAAGAAATAATTTTCTTGGTCGAAAATATTTTTTGGGGGAAAATAATTTTTTGGTCGAAAAATAAATTCTTTCCAATTGAATACATTTCAATAGACAAATTATAAGAAAACCATAATCAAATGAAAAAATACTTACAAATGTCAATGTAATATAGCAACATAAGACAGTCCAAGTTCTTACAAAAAAACATCCTCGAGGAGGGAAGTATATCAATACTGACAGTTTTAAGACATTCCATCTGCCCTTCTTAGTATTTCCCAAACTCTGAAGCAAACATGGTGTCTAATGTTAGTGAGATTTGCTTTAGTATTTAAAAAATTTAGTTCTTTATAAGAACCCGGGGTTTCTAAGCAGTTCTTCTAGGAGAAGGGCACTCCAAAATCAATCCATTGTTTGGGTAGTGCCAAAGCCTCTGTCTTGTACCACTTATGGACACTATTCTACGTGTTTCCTTATATCCTTTCCTCACTAGGCTATTTTCTCCTTTGGAGCAATTAGGCTTATAGGGTCCTGTTTTTCCAGCAAGGTAGGTAGCTTAGAGAGTAATGAATATAATAATAATAGCTGGCCGACTTTAACTATTGGATTTCGTACAATATATATATATATATATATATATATATATATATATATATATATATATATATATAAATCATATATATATATATATATATATATATATATATATATATATATATATATATATATATATATATATATATGATTTATATATATATATATATGATTTATATATATATATATATATATATATATATATATGATTTATATATATATATATATATATATATATATATATATATATATATATAAATCATATATATATATATATATATATATATATATATATATAAATCATATATATATATATATATATATATATATATATATATATATATATATATATATAAATCATATATATATATATATATATATATATATATATATATATATATATATATAAATCATATATATATATATATATATATATATATATATATATATATATATATATATATATATATAAATCATATATATATATATATATATATATATATATATATATATATATATATATATATGCAGAAGAACCACAGGGAAAATGAAAATACGAAATATACAATTAATTCCTGACTAGTTTCGTGATTTATTGAGAGAGTTTTTTTTACATTTTATAGGAAAAGTAAACAAACGAACATACAAATAGAGACTTAGAGAACAATGACACTCCCTTAGCAGCTACCTGGGCGGAGGTCAGGTGTTTACTGGGTGGAGATCCAACCTCATTAGCCACCTCCTAAAAAGGGTCATTTCTGGTGAGGGGTAAATTCCTGTTTTTGACTTTCAGTACCGTTTATTTATATGAATAACGGTAGCCTTATCTATATAAATACATAAGCAAAATTATTTGTATATGTAAAACACATCTGTATATAAATATATAAAAAAGACATATACATACGAATACGCAGATAGGCATTCATACACAAACATGCATAATATATACATAGACATATACATACGTGTACCCATACTGGTATACATATACAGACATATACATAGACTTACATTTAAATTCTTTTTTACACATGATTAACATGTGTATATATATATATATATATATTTTATATATATATATATATATATATATATATATATATATATATATATATATATATATATATATATATATATATATAGAATCCAGTTTTTAATAAAGACAGTAGTAGCGTTAACTTGTTTCCTAAACAATTGCTCCTATTTTCTTACTTTCTTTTATTCTTCTTCGATGTGAAAACCTTTTCACAAACAGGAAATCATGAATAATAATATTAGGACATGTATACAGATCTAACATGGAACCCCTACCTATATCTGAGGATGTCCTCAGAGAGACGTAGAAGGCCCAAGTTCCTCTTTCAGCACAGAGGCTCTGGGCAAAAGGCCTTCTGAAAACTCCAAATGATAAAATCTATAGATAGCTATATCTTTAGGTTTTTTTTTTTGAACCGTTGAAATATTTGCTTTTCTGCTTTCCTGTAGCTTTTAAAATGTGATTCATTTATAGCATTAATTCGTCGTCATTTGAGCTGAAATTACACACACACACACACACACACACACACACACACACACACACACACACACACACATATATATATATATATATATATATATATATATATATATATATATATATATATATATATATATATATATATATATATATATATATATGAAATTTCATTGCACTGGGCTCATCCATGACTCAGATATTGGTGATTGAATATGGTAAAGACGAGTGTGTTGCTTTTCACTGGAGACATCCTCGAACGAGGGAAGGACTTAGTGTTGAATATGTATGTATATATATGTATATATATATATATATATATATATATATATATATAAATATATATATATATATATATATATATATATATATATATATATACATATATATATATATATATATATATATATATATACATATATATATGTATATATATATATATATATATATATATATATATATATATATATATATATATATATATATATATATATATATATATATATATATATATATATATATATATATATATATATATATATATATATATATATATATATGTATATATATATACTAACAATACCACAAATGCAGCCTTGTTTAGTCCACTGCAGGAAAAAGCCTCAGACTGCATGAAAAGGCCAGTTTTCATCGCCACAATGGCCAGTGCAAACTGGCGATGGTAGGAGATTTTCGCCTGATCGCTCAGAGCAAACCAACCAAGTATTGGTGACCTTGACTAGTACAGCTTTGCTGACCATGCCGATACGCAAACCCTTTTTGACTCCTTGAAGGCTTACAAGACTATTTTATAGAATAAGGCGTGAAGAGGCATAGCCCGAGGAATGGGAGTTAGGAGTGTTGGTAATAATGGCAAATAAAAGGAGATTTAACTGATTGCAATAATTACAGAGGCATAACACTTACGTCAGATGTTATGAAAATATATAGTATGTTATTCTAAAGAGGCTGGAGAGAAGGATTTATGAAAAGCTGGGAGATGAACAAGCAGGATTTCGAAAAGGTAGAAGTTGCACTAACCAAATTTTCATTTTCAGACATGTTATACAGCAATGCGTATAATAAAGAAATCTACCTTTGATGACATTTGTGGAATATGAAAAAGCCTTTGATACTGTGCATCGGCCAATTTTGTTGAGGGTCCTGGTTATTATGAAATTCCTCTTAAATATGTAAATTTGATTAAGTCTGTTCATGAGCTTAGCAAGTGCAAAGTTAATGTCAATGGAGTCTTATGAAATGAATTTCCAGTGAACAGTAGAGAGCTCTAAGGGAATGTGCTGTCACCTATGTAGTTTATCCTCCTCATGTATTTTGTAATAACCAGAACAGTTGGATATGGTGGAGAAGGATTAGACTGGATTAGCGATAGAAAATTAGCAGGCCTAAAGCATGCTGACAATACTGTCTTTGTTAGCAGAACACCACAGGATTTTCAATGCTTGTTTAACAGAATGCATGAAATATCTCACGAGGTGGAGCTGAAGATAAATAAAAGAAAGACAGATGATGAAATTGGAGCATGCAATGGAAGATGATATATCATTGGAAAGAGAAAGGTTTAATGAGGTAGAATTATTTAAGCCTTTATAAACTCTGATCTCCAATACAGTGTCTTTAGAATTAGAGTTTAGTAAAAGATTGAAAAAAAAAAGCATATCAGCAAATGAATAGGTTAAGTAAATTTTGGAAATCAAATCGCCTGAAATTACATATAAAATTAAGACTATATATCAGTATAGTGAGATTGGTGTTTCAATATGGACACGAGTCATGGTATGACAATGAAACAATATATATATATATATATATATATATATATATATATATATATATATATATATATATATATATATATATATATATATATATATATATATATATTTAGTAGATTTGAGAACAAAGCCCTCAAAAGTATATTGGGAGTTGAATGGCAGGGCAGGATTAGAAATTAAACTATAAGAGAGAGAGATTACTCGTGTGCCTTATGCGGATGAGATCATGATGAGGGTAGATGTGAGAAGGTTTGGGTATACTTCTCAAACTCCCTAAGAGATTAGTTCACCAAAAGCTCAGCTGGGCTCCACAAGGCACTAGAAGAGGTGGAAGAGCCCAGGCCAATACGGCTGAGGACTATGGAGCGCAAAGTAGATGGTGAATTGAGAATGATTGAACGATAGAGACGACAGGGGAAATCTAACCGAGGACATTTGCGTTAATAGGCGTAGGAGGAATGATGACTAGGGGTATGCAATGTCAGTGAAAGAACAAAGAATTTAGGTGTCAAACTATCAGAAAAAATTAGTTGAAAAAGAGAAGCGGAATAGAATATTATACATTTTCCGATAATAACAAACTAATTGCAAACAGTGAAGAGAAACTGTAAAGGCTGATAAAAGAATCATTGCAAGAAAAGTTAATTGAAAGTAAATGTGACCAAACGAAAATGGAATTGAGGACAATGGATAATTTTACAATATATATTGGAGGATGATAAGATGAGACAAGAGGCGAGTCACAAAAAAGTGAGACAAAAAAGATGTCAGGATGTATGTAAAAGAAAAAAAGACGATTGAATAAATGACGAAGCTATAATAAGAATGTATAAAGAAATAGTCAAAGAAATTTATATATACTGAAAAATGGGAATGAAGAATGGGAATAAAAGAAAACTTGTTAAAGCTGCTGGCATGAACTGTCTACATCTATTGTGATAAAACTGATAATGTGAGAGATGGGGAGACACTTGGACGTGGTAAAACAATAACACACGAGAGAAACTGGATCAATGAAATTTGAGGTGGTTCAGCCATGCAAAATAAATGAGCAACCGTAGGCGAGTGAAAACTGTGAATAATTCAATGTTGATAGGAGGTAGAAGGAGAAGAAGGCAGAGAAAGGGTCGTATAGATGGCGTGAAAGAGTATTGGAAAGGAAATAAGTGAAAGATTAAAGTGAACAGCGCAATTAGTGTATGGATGGTGAGTGAGTCTAGTGATGCTGAGGAAGTTTGTAAAGGAGAGAGAGAGAGAGAGAGAGAGAGAGAGAGAGAGAGAGAGAGAGAGAGAGCGAGAGAGAGAGAGAGAGAGATTTAATCATCCATTAACGACCCTTGCTCTTTCCCAAATCAGATTAGAACGTAAAAGGCAACCAATAAAAATGGCGGCATTTTTGCTAATTTGGTGAAGGTTCTGAGTTACAGAGGATATTTATGATTAAAATGAAATCAATAAGGGTCTAGGAAAGAGTGCGTTGGCCTTACAATAAAATCCATCAATATTTGGTGAAAATAAATGACTTGAACTTCGTCTTCCCAATTTACAATGATAGATTGGAAAATAGAACTCCGGAGATTTAAACTATTTTATTTGACTTTTGACTAAGTTTATATAGAGGAACGAACGAAGAGGGTTTTTTTTCTCAAATCTACCAAATCTGTCGGATATTGTTTTATTGTCATACTACTACATATGTCCATACAGTAACACCGATCTCACTAAACTGATATATAGCCTGATTTTTATATGAAATTTCAGGAGATTTGATTTCCAAATTTGATTTTTTCAATCTTTCATTAAACCCATATTCTAAAGATCCTGTATAAGAGATCATAGTTCCTAAATATTTAAATGACTCTGCATCATTAATTCTTTCTCTTTCCGATGATATTTCATCTTCCATTGAATATTCCTTGCTCAATATATATATATATATATATATATATATATATATATATATATATATATATATATATATATATATATATATATATATATATATATATATATATATATACATACATACATACTTTCCACCTCCATCTTAAAAGAACGTAAGTGTTCTTCATTATTTTCATTTTTGTGGTTATTGTTATCTGAACTGTTATCTACTTCATTTAGTTCGTAAAAGGGTTGGTTCGAGAACCAATTACTATTATTGTTTTGAAATGTAGCATTATTTACATTAAAATAGACATCACTGTAAACTTTCTATCTACTCAGCGCGCATTTTATGGCCAAATCTCTCTCTCTCTCTCTCTCTCTCTCTCTCTCTCTCTCTCTCTCTCTCTCTCTCTCTCTCTCTCTCTCTCTCTCTTCATGAGTGAGGGTGATTGTGTGTGTGTTTATGGATGTATTAATGAAATATTTGAACAACCATGCACTTAAATTCACATTCAAATATACGATTTGAGAAAAAAACCGAGATAGGTCATGAAATCTTAAATTTTAATCAAAAAATTTTATGCATTAAATTTCAGTGAAAATGTAATCATCCATTGCGATGAAAAATAAACATTCTAACGTATGGGTCCAGTTTTACTCTTACGTTTTTCATTCGCTGTTCATCACTTTTGTATCAGGCTTGGATGTAATATTTAATAGAGCTCGCTACGTATGACAATAGTCTTTTAGTGCTGTAAAATAAGGTATGTGCCTTAATAACAAATTCTTATGTAAATACCTAATTTTCATGGAATGACTTGTGAAATGAGTTTACTTACATTTTTTTTCCCTTAGGACAATCTCTGGCTACTTCTCTTCATTCTCAAGCTTTGAAGTTCTTTGCTCGTTTACTAGAATAAAAATTAATATGTTAATCAATAATGCATGCCCCTATACATAATTGCCATTGGCAAAAGTACCACACACATGTTTACCTATATAATATATATATATATATATATATATATATATATATATATATATATATATATATATATATATATATATATATCTTATATATACTTATATATATATATATATATATATATATATATATATATATATATATATATATATATATATATATATATATATATATATATATATATACTTATATAATATACATACATATGATCTACCATACACACATACACACATAAACATATCTATATATATATAATATATATATATATATATATATATATATATATATATATATATATATATATATATATGTGTGTGTGTGTGTGTGTGTGTGTGTGTGTGTGTAAGGATAAATAGGGAAACTTTCAACGGTGCTCCACAAGGTACTAGAAGAGTTGGAAGACCTAGGCCAACATGGGTGAGGACTATGAAGTGTGAAGTAGAAGATGATGAATGGCGAAATCTAACAAAGACCCTTTGCGTCAATAGGCATAGGAGGAAATGATGATGATGATGATGATGAAATTTCAATCAGTTACAAAGCCGAAAAGAAAGATTTTCTCTGTCAAAACTTCATCACCAGAATTAGAAATGAGATGACAAGTGGATTTATATTTTACTGTTTTGATTCAGTGAAATAAACGGAGAGAAATGATCTCCAAAATCTATGTATTCAACTTAAGGAAAATAATCCAATTGAGATCATAGGAAGATTTACGGACAATAAATCTTTGTATTGTTAACTTCGATGCAATATTGATTGAACGTTGTTATTTCTGGCATTAATGAAATTCGTTCAAAGAGTTACGAGTATTCCATTCAACTGCCATTTTACACGACACATTTTGAAGATGATTTTAGAAGCGCTTCATTGTGTAATACTAGTGTATGCGACCCGTCAAAAAAGGCGACTAAATATTTAGATAAGATATGCACACACATATAACTCTTCCCACCCCCTCCCCCTTTCTTAACTACATCACGACAGATTGGGCAATTTGTGGTAGATAGTGGTCTCCTAGTGTACATCCCGGGTCACCCCCCCCCTAACCAGAATATTATTGTTCCTCTCCTCCTACCCAAGGGACAGGGAGAGACCAAGTAGTCATACGTTTGGTAATGCCGCTCATAGTGACAGGAATATATATACATATATGTATGTATATATATATATATATATATATATATATATATATATATATATATATACTGTATATATATATATATATCTATATATATATATATATATATATATATATATATATATATATATATATATATATATATATAAATATTATTAGGAAATACACATTCTAAATCAAAATTTTTAATAAATACTAGGATTATATATATACATACATATACAGTATATATATATATATATATATATATATATATATATATATATATATATATATATATATATATATATATATATATATATATATATATAGGAAATGCACATTCACAATCAAAATATATAATATATACTATGATTTTATATGTATATATATAAATATATATATGTATATATATACATATATATATATATATATATATATATATATATATATATATATATATATATATATATATATATATATATATATATATATATATATATATATATATATATATATACATATGTATATATATATATATATATATATATATATACATAATATATATATATATATATATATATATATATATATATATATATATATATATATATATATATATGATAAATTTTGCACATTTTTACGTGTTTTTTCATATTCAAATAAGCCATATATATTTTTGATATATTAATGTCTGGATTCTCTTAACGACCTCGGGATCAAAGCCCCAGGCGAAATCTCACAAAGACAAGAGCTTGGCTCCGGCCGGGAATCGAACCCTGGTCGGCAAGCTTATATAGACAGTGACTAACCCATTCGTGGCCGAATGGGTTAGTCACTGTCTATATAAGCTTGCCGACCAGGGTTCGATTCCCGGCCGGAGCCAAGCTCTTGTCTTTGTGAGATTTCGCCTGGGGCTTTGATCCCGAGGTCGTTAAGAGAATCCAGACATTAATATATCAAAAATATATATGGCTTATTTGAATATATATATATATATATATATATATATATATATATATATATATATATATATATATATATATATATACATAGCCAAACAAATGCTCTTTATTATATAAGGTAGATCATCTTTCGATGAAATGGAGTTATTTCTAGATCATACAACTTGAACCAATACACGGATAATATTCCAACATATCTGAAATATTGACATTGCAGTAACTCAAAGTGACGCACAGTGTGTCCCAAAGTGTCAAAATTGAAAATAACGCCAAGAAAACAAAGTCACTTTCGAAGAGTTATTGGAGCTTCATCTTCCCGCGATTTATGCCTTGAATCCACACTCGGAGACTTGGTTAATAAAAGAAGATTTATGGTGTGCCATTCATAAGGGGAGTCTTGATAACAGAATCTTTTGACCAATGACAGCTTGCTGGCAGAATAACCAATAAGGGGATGGTCTAGTGTATTCCAGAGAGAGAGAGAGAGAGAGAGAGAGAGAGAGAGAGAGAGTTCTAGTAAACAGTTGTTGAAATAACAGAATTATACTAATTTCCTATTTCCGATGTATACATATTTTCTCAATAGCAAGCTGTTTCGCTTGATATGGGATGGATCCAGTGAAAGCAAACATAATAGATCCATCTTTATATATACTTTACTGAATCGTGGATGAAACATCTGTACAGTAAAATATAAGAAGTTTGGCAGCATCATGTAGAAACCCTGACACACTGCTTTCCTCACTTCCCCTTAAGCTTCATGAACACCAAGACCTTTTTATTTAATGGTCATCCCTTCTATGCATTCTTCTCCTTCTTTTTACTATACATTTTACACTAGTCTTAACCCTAACCTATTTTCATCAAGTCTCTCCACATGACCGAACCTCTTCCAAAATCCCTGACGCCACATTTCACTTCTTCATCTTTGTACACTTCTCAAAGTGAAGGTGGATGAAGTGTATCAAGGATGACCTTTAATCAAAGGGATTAACCGGCGATGAGGTGTGGGACAGAGGTAGTTGGAGAACGCTGGCCAGAAACATCGACCCCACATAGAAGTGGGAAAAGATACACACAAAGAAGAGGAAGAAGAATATTTTTACACTTATCATCCTAGCAACCATCCCTAGGAAACAGGGGCCACGTAAACAATTGATTTCTTCACTTCACTGCCATAAAGGAAATTTGGCTAAACAGTCTCGTCATGAATACCATATTTAGATTCCAAACACAAATCCAATTTCTGGTCAATTTCTTGCACTATTCCTATTACCTTTATTGCTTCGGCTATATTGGGAATTTGCCCTTTTCCTACCTTTTTTATAATCATTTATATTTTCTACAAAGTGAAATATATATATATATATATATATATATATATATATATATATATATATATATATATATATATAAATATAATATATATATATATATATATATATATATATATATATATATATATATATATATATATATATATATA
>NC_090741.1:95839588-95852088 GCF_036898095.1 Palaemon carinicauda | reverse complement strand
TGTTTTTTGTTGTTACCACAATACCTAGTATATTGTTTACCCTTTTTGGTTTATCGACCCACTGATGAAGGAATTCATTGTTGACAAATTCTAGTTGTCTATATCCCTTTGAGTTTGATGCAGAATTCATAGTGTCCCAGTTTACTACTGCATTGAAGCCTCCCAATAGGATAGGTAGCTTGTTGTTAACTTCTTATCCAAGTTGTCTGTACAATTCTTCACTCTGTTCTTGTGTTTGATGTGGTAGTCTGTATATTACGTGTATGGACATGTTTATTCCTTTGGTGTTGATATTTGCACCTGTCACTTCACATTCTGGTTCTTACTTAATTTCTATGGGGTCTAAGTGACTTTTAACATAGAGCATCACCCCTCCACCTTTTTAGGTAGGACGATCCTTCTTGAAAAGCTTGAAACCTGGGATTTTGTATTCTCTGATCAAATCCTTTGTTTTTTCTTTAATCCAGGTCTCGGTAATGCATATGACACCTAGTTCCTTACTAGCAATTATTTCCCTGAAGTTTTCCATTTTGTTTTTAACTGACAGATCATTGAATTGTGCCACTCTGAGGATATTTTCTATCCCTTTTCTCTTTCGCTGTGGCTTTGCTAGTTTCCCTGATTTACCGGTGCTTTATTTTTATTTTTACTGCATTATCCAAGTTTTCTGCCAAATCTCCTTTAATTGTTGTTGGAGGATTTTCTAATGGTCTTGTTTGTTCTTGGTTCACTATGTGTAAGTACTTGTACAGGGTGAGATTAAGTTGGGTTCCGTATACTCTCTTGCCTTCTTCACTAAAGTGTATTCCATCTCTACTGTATAATTTCCTCTGGCCATAGAAAGTATCCCAAAGATCTATAGATTTCACTTTTTTTTTCTGGCATGTAGACTCAAACTTTTCGTTTATCCCTATAGCCTTACTGACGGGGCAGTAGCTGACAATGAGTCTTGGGAGAATACCTATAACTATAGTATTGTTGGTCTTATTTCTGGTAATTTCAACATTTTTTTTTTTCTAGCTCTTTAACCAAAGGTTCTGTTTGGCCAGCAGTATACTTTCTTATGAATAAGTCACTTCCAGTTGCCTGTATAATAAGAGTGGTATTCTTGTTCTCTGTTATAGTTTTACTGACCACTTCTATCTTCAGTGCATTGGCACCTGGGTAAGACCTGCCCTCTCTCCTCTTTCTGAGGCCGAAGTGCTCCCCTTCGGCCTTTACCATAGAGTCTCCGATTAACAACGTCTCATCTCCTCTTTCTCTGCTAGGAGGGAGAATGTGTTTTTGGTGTTAGGTACATTTCTAGGCTGTTGTTTAGTCTTCTTGGCCTTAGCTATACTCCCTCTAGTGGGTTTCATGAACTCCCGGTTTTTATTCGTTATTTCCTCTCTATAAAGAGAGAGAGAGAGAGAGAGAGAGAGAGAGAGAGAGAGAGAGAGAGAGCCATACTTAAATCGAGCTGGATATATGTGAAATGAAAAAGTAATTTTTTTAATCAAAATGTTAAAAGTGAGAGAGAGAGAGAGAGAGAGAGAGAGAGAGAGAGAGAGAGAGAGAGTTCAGCCATTATCCCGTTGACTTCCCCCATTTTCCTTTGTTCAGTGTTGGTGTTGAAGTCATTCCAACTTTGTGCAGTTTAATGGATGCAATTAAAGCACTTAAGGACCTCATATTGAACGATTGCGTTTCTTTTAAATGGCTGTCGGTAATAGCAAACGCCTCTGTCGTAGCTGTTGAAGGTTTCGGTGTTGTAAGGCTGGAAATCTCAGTTGTAATGGCTTTGAAATGGTAACTGTTTCATAAGGGGTGATGCGTAATCATATATCTATTTTCCCCCTTGGCCCGCTGGTGTGTACCCCCCCCCCCTCTCTCTCTCTCTCTCTCTCTCTCTCTCTCTCTCTCTCTCTCTCACTCCAGGACAGAATGTCGATTAGTAAAAGTGGCTGTGCGACTTTAATTAGGGACGTTTCGCTATTGAAAAGTCGCTGACTTTTACGGTGGATCGTTATCCATCACGATTACGAAGAGAGAGAGAGAGAGAGAGAGAGAGAGAGAGGAGAGAGAGAGAGAGAGAGAGAGAGATAATTGATGTCCGAGGAAATTAATAGACGCTGTCACTTCAAAGAAGATGAAACATTACCAGTGAAGGAAGATCTGATTTGACAAATTGCAAGATTTCTGAGATGAAATCTGCATTTAGAAGGACGAGATATTTCTAGTAAAATTCTATAATTCAGTATAAATTGGTTGAGATATAAATCTGGTATTAATTATTTTCTCTGTATCTACCTGTAAACAAACCCACACATACACATAAACAAATGCGCTCACGGACACAGACACAACACACACACACACACACAAACACACACACACACACACACACACACACACATATATATATATATATATATATATATGTACGTGTGTGTGTGCTGCATTTATCCTTTACCACGGTCATAAATACAACTCTTGGACAGAAAACCTCCCTAAAGTTTGACGCTTCCTCCATCCACACCTAAGACTTACCAGCAGTTCGTTGAAACCATTCACTCACAGTGTCATTCACCTCCATTTCTGAAGGAAATTAAAAAAATGTTTTTTTTTAGATGTTTTTAATACTTATTACGTACACCATATATTGTTGAAACCCCTTACTTTTACTACTTCTTGAAAAACATATTTTTAAATCCATTCGTTTCTAATACTTTTTACATTCCATCCATCGTTGAAGCTATTCATTCCTAATATTTCTTTACATTCCAAATATTGTTGAACTTATTTATTTTCAATAACTCTTTAGATCCTATCTATTGTGTAAGTCCATCGTTTCTAACACTTCTTACACTCAATCTAATTTTGACTAACTACGTTTCTATCACTTCTTACAAGCCATACCGCTTATATTGCATTTATTGATCATGCCTTGCGTTTCAAATCCTCCTCACATTTCATCTATTACTAAAGCCATTACTTTTAACAATACTTACAATCAATCTATTTCTAAAGGGTTATATTTCGAATACTTCTTACAATCTATCTTTTGTTAATCCTTATGTTTCTTATATTTATTATAATCAACATATTGTTTAAGACATTTAAGTCCTTCATTTTTAATACTTCCTAAACCCTATCTACTATTGAAACCCTTCGTTTCTAATAAATATTGCAACTTATCTATTAGTTTTTAACAATTCTACTGTGATACTCCATCTACTAGTGAAGCGTGTAGTTTCTTGTACCTCTTACTATTGATTTAATGCAAAAGCTCTTCATTTCTAATACTTCTTGTCATTGTTCTACTCTTGAAATTATTAGTTACTAATACGTCTTATGATAGACTCATTTTTGAAGCAATTTTTCTCTAATACTTCCTACACTCCATCTACTGTTGAAAACATTCGTTTCCAATAAATCTTGCAAGTCACATTTTGTTAGAAACCTTTGTTTCCCAATACTTCTTATAATCGACCTATTGTTGAAACCATTAGTTTCTAATAATTCTCCCCATTCTATCTATTGGTA
This sequence comes from Palaemon carinicauda, assembly GCF_036898095.1. Classification (NCBI taxonomy): domain Eukaryota; kingdom Metazoa; phylum Arthropoda; class Malacostraca; order Decapoda; family Palaemonidae; genus Palaemon; species Palaemon carinicauda. The sequence goes on along the minus strand of NC_090741.1, from coordinate 95,848,563 downwards.
AAGCCATTCGTTTCTATTACTTTTAACAATAATTGATCCATTGTATAAGCAATTATTTTCTAATAGTTATTGCCATCGTTCTATTGGTGACGCTATTAGTTTATAATATTTTTTGTAATCAACATATAGTTGAGTTAGACATTCATGTCTAATACTTCCTATATTCCTCTATCGTTTAAGCTCTTTGTATCTAATACATTTTTAAATTCCATATATTGTTGGAACCCTTCATTTGTAATAGTTCTTAAATTCCATTTATTGTTGAAGCCCTTTTCTTTCTAATATTTTTCACACTTCACCTACTACAAAAGCCCTTCGTTTCTAATTGTTCCCTTTGTTGAAATACTTTTGAAGCCATTTAAATTAGTTCAAATACCCCATATATTGTTGATTAAAGCAATTGGTTTTGAATATTTCTAACAATCGAGTTATTGCTGAAGACCTTTGCAACCAATACTTCTTACATGGTATTTATTGTTGTAGTTTTCGTTTCTGAACATTCTTACATTTCGTCTATTGCCGAAGCAGTTCAATTCTAAAATTTCATAAAATACATTTATTTTTGAAGATATTTCTTTCTAATACTTCTTAAATTGATCTATTGTCCAATTCTTTAGTTTCGTGTGCGTCTTAAATTCCAATTATTATTAAAGCCAGTTGTTTCTAATACATCTTACATTTGATCTATCACTGGATATCTTCGTTTTGATACTTCTCATATTATATCTATAGTTGAAGCCCTTTATACTATTGCTTCTTACATTGTTTCTTTTATTGAATACATTTGTTTCTAATACTTCTTACATCTAACACTTTGTGTCTCTACTTTTCTTTCTAAAAATTCTTAATGACATTTTTCCCACAACCTATGAGTAAACCACTTTAAAATATATTAAGCTGTCTTTCCATTTACGATAAATATTTTACCACCTCTTATACAAAGTTCGTACACATTTCCTTCTTGATTCTTCATATGCCATATATACTATGCAAATAGCTCTTCTTTAGAGCTTCAACCTCTCATTTTCTATTTAGATTCAACTATTATACTTCTCTTCCAAGAGGAAATGTTGACTTAAAAAATCCTTCATTCATGCTAGATTGGCTGCCATAAACTCTTCAGGATTTCACCATTTATTTTTTATTTTTATTTTTTTATTTTTTTTTTTGTAACTGCTACCATTCATGTCTAGTATTCTATAGCTAAACACATATAATTCAAGTGTCATCGGATGTTTTCATCCCCAAATACGAATTAATTAATTTAATTTTCCTGGTATTCAATAAACCATTATACCCTCAATCATGCTTAAATTTACTATCAACTTTTTCCGTTTCAAAAATGTTTAAATTCTTTTAACACCTTCTGCAGTTTCTTTCCATTGTTCTAAATCAGCACTGCTTCATAATAAACATTAACCACTGCACAATCATTTCAGGTCTCATTTTCTACAAAGAAAACTTTTCTCCCATATCTACTGCCACATCTCTTCCATTATGACCTTGAACAAAAGACGTAGCTCACCCAACATCTGCATATTTCCCATTGAAATCAGTCACTTAATTCTCTCGACTATAAATAATGGCAAAATCTTCCCTTACATGAATCCATCACATAGTCTTTTTACCAGTTCTATCAAAAGATTTTCCTTTGTCCATGTTTGCATTATACAGCATCCTTTCTCAATTATATATATATATATATATATATATACACACACATATATATATATATATATATATATCTATAAATGTAAATATATACCTATATACACACATATGTATATATACATATATATATATATATATATATACAGACATATATATATATATATATATATATATGAATGTATATATATATAACAAATTCATTATTGCTTATTAAAAAAAATCAGAGATCAGAGCAAAGATTATCAGCAAGAATTTCTACTGTGACAGGCCGAGAGAGGAGTTGTGAAATCAAAGGCAGGTTGGAAACGACTGAGCTATATTATTATAGAACACTCTCCTTTATATACAAAACGGCAAGGCAACAGGACATGGCATGTTCGAGAGACAGACAAAGTTCAGAAGAAAACCGGAGACATGATCATACAGGTTCTTTTTAGTGCGAGGGAAGAGCGCAGATACAAGCATAATATATACAAAAGGAATTATGTACAATTGTGTGACACACGGTTGGTACATGGCTCCCCCCCTAAAAATGACATACTGTACATGTTAAATAGGGCGCCCTGATCTAGAGAGGCGAACTGTAGGCGGGTCATATGGCAGAAGATAAGCAGGTTTTAGATGATCAATGGAGACCCAGTCTTCTTTGCCCCGAATGTTTAGGAGGAATGCTTTCGGACTGCGTCGGATCACAAGGAAAGATCCCGTGTAAGGGGGCGTTAACGGTGGCTTGCTGGTGTCGTTGCGCAGGAAGACGTGCGTTGCAGAGTGCAAGTCCGTTGGTATGTGATGCTTCGCTGGGAGCTTGTAAGTCTGGCGGCACGGACTAAATTTTCCCACGACGTGACGTATGCGCTGGAGATCGTCCGGCGAGGTTGTAGAAGGAAAAAATTCGGCAGGGACGACCAACGGGTCGCCATACACCATTTCGGCTGCCGAGACGTCGAGGGCGTCTTTAGGAGTGGTCCTTAGTCTAAGGAGGACCCAGGGAAGCTGAGTAAACCAGTTGCAATCCTTGCAGCAGGACATCAAAGCTGCTTTGAGGGTGCGATGAAAACGTTCAAACCATTCCATTGGCAGCGGGGTTGTAGGCCGTTGTCTGATGTAGGGTGATGCCCAGGAGATTCGCTAATGACGTCCATAATTGAGAGGTGAAAGTGGTTCTACTGTCAGAAGTAATATGCTCAGGGATACCGAATCTTGAAATCCATCCAGAGAGTAAGGCAGATGTACATGAGGCGGACGTTGTAGTTTCCATGGGAATGGCTTCAGGCCAACGAGTGGAGCGGTCGATGACGGTAAACAGGTAACGATGTCCTTGTGATGTAGGTAGGGGGCCTACAACGTCGACGTGAATGTGTGCGAAACGACGCTGAGGTTGAGGAGAGGTGCCCACTCCTGAATCCATGTGTCGATGTACTTTGGAAGTTTGGTAAGAAGTACAGGCACGGACCCAATCCTTAGCGTCCTTAGAAATGCCGTGCCAAATGAACTTTGCCTTCAGCAGCTGTGCAGTAGAACGGCACGAGGGATGTGAAAGGCCGTGGATGAAATCAAACACCTGTCGGCGCATGGGAGCAGGAATCCAAGGTCGCGGTCTCCCAGTACTGACGTCACAGAGGAGGGTGGTGTTGGAGTTTTCTAGGGGAAAATCCTCCCAACGGAGGGACGTGCAGGATGTCCTACAAGCTTGATACTCTGGATCCTGTCGTTGGGCTTCAGCCAGGGCGTTGTAATCCAATCCCAGTTGAACGGCAGCCAACGTGTTTCTTGACAGGGCATCGGCAACGGGATTCATTTTCCCAGGGACGTATTGGAGGGTGCAATTGTATTCAGCCACAGCGGAGAGATGTCGGCGTTGACGGGCGGACCAGGCGTCACACTGTCGAGTGAAGGCGTGCACCAGAAGCATGTGGTCTGTGCGAATGACGAAGGGCGTACCTTCTAACAAATGGCGAAAGTGACGGACAGCCAAGTGCACTGCCAGCAATTCTCGATCGAAGGTAGAATAACCCGGTTCTGCCTTGGACAGTTTTCTGCTAAAGAAGGCCAATGGGCGGGGCGAGCCTTTGACCACCTGCTCGAGTACTGCACCAATAGGGACGTCGCTGGCATCAGTGGAGAGAAGAAGAGGGGCGTGTGGGATAGGAAAAGTGAGAGCCGCAGCAGTTGATAGGGCCTTCTTTGCATTGCAGAAGGCTGCTTCTTGAAGGGGACCCCACTTCAGGTCCTTTGGCTTGCCCTTGAGGGAGGCGTAGAGGGGAGCAAGAGTGGAAGCAATGGCTAGCAGAAAACGGTGATATAAGTTGATCATGCCCAAGAATTCCTGCAGAGCTTTGACGGTCGAGGGCGTTGGGAAATTCTGAACGGCTGCTACCTTCTCAGGGAGGGGATGGACTCCTTCAGGAGTGATACGGTGCCCTAAGAACGACACTTCGTTGGCGCCAAAGGTACACTTGTCGTACCGGACTACAATGCCGTTTTGTTGCAGGCGGTCGAGCACGATGCGCAGGTGACGTAGGTGTTCCTCTTTCGAGGAGGAGAACACAAGTATGTCGTCCACATAACATACACAGAAAGGGAGGTCCCCTAAGATGCCATCCATGAGACGTTGAAAACGTTGCCCCAGCATTACGAAGGCCAAAACAGGAGTAATTGAAGGTGTATGTGCCAAACGGAGTGGTGATGGCGCTCTTAGGGATGTCTTCTGGGTTCATAGGCCCCTGATAATACCCCTTCAGGAGGTCGAGCGTAGAGAAAACCTTTGCTTTGTGCAGGTAGGAGGTTACATCGGCAATGTTTGGGAGGGGGTAGTGATCCGGTTCTGTTTGCATGTTCAGGCGCCTGTAATCCCCGCACGGACGGAGGGAGCCGTCTTTCTTCAGAACGATGTGTAAGGGTGACGACCATAGGCTGGAGGCCTTTTGGCAAAGGCCCATTTTCTCCATTTCGGTGAACGTCTGTTTGGCGGCTGCCAATCGTTCCGGTGCCAGGCGTCTGAATTTTGCGAAGACTGGGGGTCCCGTCGTCTTGATATGGTGATAAATACCGTGCTTGGCAGGAACCGTGGGCGTTTGGCGAAGTTCTGGACGGAAAACTTCCGGGTATGACGTGAGGAGGTGGGCGTAGGCATCCGTGGGTGCGTTGATGTGGAGAGCGAGGTTAGAGGGGGCGGGTTGAAGAGGTGTCGACAAGTACGAGTCTGCGTTGACCAATCGTAGGTGGGCGACATCGACCAGAAGGTGGAAATGAGAGAGGAAATCCGCACCGAGGATTGGCATTGTGACGTCAGCAACGAGAAACTTCCAATTGAATTTACCGTTTCCGAACGATAATGTGAGGCTCTCGTAACCGTAGGTGGGTATCGCAGATCTGTTGGCAGCTACCAAGCGGACGTCGGAAGATGTAGACAGACTACGTTGTGCCTTGAAGAGTTTCCTTGGCAAAAGAGAACGACAAGCACCCGTGTCTACCAAAAATCGTACGCCCGTTCCTGCATCCTGTAAAAGAAAAGATTAGAAACATGGGAGGCCACCGCCACAAGCGATGGCCTAATTACACGTTTTTTGGCCACTGACAATCTTTGGCACATTTCTTCGCGGTTGCCCCGAATCTGAAGTGGTAGTAGCAAAACTGCGGCGGATGGGAGGTAATAAGTGGCTGTAGAAGTCGTTCGTTGGGCGCGAGCGATTGGTGGGTGGTGGGCGGCTTTGTCGCCGCTTCGGCACATCACGGGGTAGGCGTGTATGTCCTACGGCATTCATGTCAGCTTCAGTTGTCGTTGAATAGGCATCCTCGTCGTCAGGGGTGGAGGCGTTGATGGAGGTCTTGAAGTGGCTGTCCATAAGGGCGTCGGCTTTGGTCATCATGTCCTTTATGGGTAAACTATCGACATCGGGTATGGCAGTGCCCACAGGTTCAGGTAAACGGTGTATCCAAAGGGCACGGAGTAGGTTCACCTCACGAGGAGAGCCGTCTGCGGCAGGTTGAAGGCGAGCGATACTGGTCATTTCCCTGAGGGGCAAGCGAAGCCCTTTGGTCCCCCAACGGTTGTTGCGAGAGCTGAAAAAGCTTTGCTATACGGGCGGATGGCGACGGCGAGTACTGCTGCAGAAGGTATGATTTTGAGGTCGTCATACGCTATTGGGGTGACTTCTTGTTCACAAAGCCAGTCTGGATATTTCTGGGAAGGTGTCCTCGGGTATCGCCGCGAGAATATAATCCGCTTTGGTGGTTGAGCGAGTCACGCCCCTGATACGGAACTGGACGTCTGCGCGCTGAAACCAAGCAAACGCCTCTCCGCTGGCAAACGATGAAAGTTTGAATGGAGCGGCCGCAAGCACCAACTGCTGTAGAGTCCGCCATAGTACCAACGATGAAGGGGCGAGGGGGTGGGGGTGGAAGGCGGTGGGAGGCCGAGAGAGGAGTTGTGAAATCAAAGGCAGGTTGGAAACGACTGAGCTATATTATTATAGAACACTCTCCTTTATATACAAAACGGCAAGGCAACAGGACATGGCATGTTCGAGAGACAGACAAAGTTCAGAGGAAAACCGGAGACATGATGATTCAGGTTCTTTTTAGTGCGAGGGAAGAGCGCAGATACAAGCATAATATATACAAAAGGAATTATGTACAATTGTGTGACACACGGTTGGTACACTACAATATTCCGAAAAATATCCTTCCACACTTTAGACTATATCATCAGATCTCTCTCTCTCTCTCTATCCTTGTTTTATGGTTTTATGAACGGATAATGATGCCTTTCATTCCAATCCTTCACGCGCAAAAAACGGATTGAATACTTTCAAGACTAAAAGGGGAAAAGCTCCTTCTCAGGACGTTAGTCTTATTTCTAATCTCGAATTAATTGGTGGGATAATTGATCTGGATAATAATAATGAAATCTTATTCCAACATCATCATGAAAGACGCTGTACAGTAGGGTGATGAAAATTGCCTTTTCATACTCGTCTCCTGTTCAAATGACAACGCATGGAAGCTTCATAAGAAAACCTTGTTTTATTATGAGAATGCATGATACAATAGTAAAAACTACTAATACAACAAACAACAACAAATACTACTAATAATAACAATAATAATAACAGTATTAGCAATAGTAATTGTAACAAAACAACGACATCAATTATAGTTATATTAAAAATCCGTCAGTTTGTTTTAACGTTATCTTTGAAATTGAGATAAATAAAGATCCGACATAATAATAATAATAATAATAATAATAATAATAATAATAATAATAATAATAATAATAATAATAATAATAATAATGATAATAATAATTGTAACATAACAACATCAATAATAGTTGTACTAAAAATCTGTCGTTTTGTTTTAATGTAATCCTTAAAATGTCGAAAAAATGCAAATATGGATCTAGAATCCGGATCCGGGTCCGGAACATCTCCAAAATTTAATGGGGTCTTCCATGAATTAAGGTCTATCTGTGGTGAGGATTTCGTCAAAATCCGTCGAGTAATTTTGACGTAAACATGTCCACAGACGCACAGACCGACAAATAAACCGACTCGAAAATATAACCTCCTTAGCGGAGGTAATGGCAATAAAAAAGATCGTAAAAACTACGTTTATATTTTCTATAGTTTGTAATTGTTTTCATTCTATATTATTTCATATATATAAATAAAAAGGAAATAAGGGAACTGGATATTACTTCTGCTTAACAATATTATCGTATATATAAAGCTAATTGTCTGATTAGTAACAACAATGAAATGCCAACAAAATAAATAAACAATAATAATAATAATGATAATAATAATAATAATAATAATAGTAATGTTAATAATGATAATAATAATAATAATTATTAATATATATATATATATATATATATAATATATATATACATATAAATCATATAATTATTTAATTCTAACATCAGAAAATAGTACAATAAGTATAGAAAACTTTATCACAGGCCTAATCCTCTTGATATTGTTATAAGTACCATCATTATCATCAATAACAATAATAATGATGATAATCACAACCATGATAATAGTACCTGAGAGAGAGAGAGAGAGAGAGAGAGAGAGAGGAGAGAGAGAGAGAATATGTTAGTACGATCATTAACATTCCCACCCTCTGTATTCCCTTAAAATGCACATTCCATTCCGTGATTAGTCAGCAACTGGAATTGGCCAAATGATATTTCAGGAATTTCTGGAATGCCAGTATGGAGTGAAACTCGTTTTCAGTATTTTCTATTTCAACTTTCCCTTATTTTGCAAAGCATGAAATGTTGATTAAATAATCATTAAAAAAAAATCGCTTATAAACATGTATATTCAGTATCAAATAGGCAGACATAAGTCTCTCCTGATAGTTTATTATTATTATTATTATTATTATTATTATTATTATTATTATTATTATTATTATTATTATTATTTGCTAAGCTACAACCTTAGTTGGAAAAGCATGATGCTATAAGCCCAAGGGCTCCAGCAAGGAAAATATACAGGTGTGAGTTTACTCTATAAGCCTAGGGTGTTAAAAAAGAGATTTACAAAATAAAATTAGTTGATAATTAATTCAAATAATGGTAACAATTCAGTTTATACGACTATACAAGAAAATGTATGTGTACGAGTGCGTAGTGTTTGCTCATTTGATTAATTTACTAAATTAATATGTGATTTAACACCACCTCTTTTCCTGCTTTCGCTTTCTCTTTCTCTCCCCTATTCTTAATATTGTCATAGAAGAACCACCCCTCCCCCCCACCTCTCTCTCTCTCTCTCTCTCCTCTCTCTCTCTCTCTCTCTCTCTCTCTCTCTCATATTTTCTTGCTTTTGTCACAGCTAAACTCGCTCTCTCTCCCAGAAAGTACCCTTCGATTTCTCTCCACTTTTCTTAATACTGTCACAGAAGAACCACCCTTCATATTCTCTCTCTCTCTCTCTCTCTCTCTCTCTCTCTCTCTCTCTCTCTCTCTCTCTCTCTCTCATTTTCTTGCTCTTGTCACAGCTAAACTCGCTCTCTCTCCCAGAAAGTACCCTTCGATTTCTCTCCACTTTTCTTAATACTATCACAGAAGAACCACTCTTCATATTTTCTCTCTCTCTCTCTCTCTCTCTCTCTCTCTCTCTCTCTCTCTCTCTCTCATTTTCTTGCTTTTGTCACAACTAAACTCGCTCTCTCTCCCAGAAAGTACCCTTCGATTTCTCTCCACTTTTCTTAATACCGTCACAGAAGAACCACCCTTCATATTCTCTCTCTCTCTCTCTCTCTCTCTCTCTCTCTCTCTCTCT
>NC_090741.1:95834588-95837088 GCF_036898095.1 Palaemon carinicauda | reverse complement strand
AGGAAAGTTGCGTTTGGGCTAAGGCTAGAATCATCATTCAAAAAAGTATGAATATACACATAGGCACACACACATACAGAAGACATGTAAACCCTAATAAAGAAATGACTGAGAATAACGGCAAAATACAAGAGGGAGGAAGTAAAATTAACTGGATCACCTAAATTAATAAAGAAAATAAAAAACCCAAGACATTCGTAAACATATTAAGACCGAAAATTGGAGAAAGACCAAGGAAAGGAAGAAGTTATCAAATGGATGAAAACAAGACTTGGAACAGGGCACCAGCAGATATTTGTCTTTAAGGATGAAAATGTTAATAGTATCAACAAAAGACATGATTTCTATACAACTATATACAATAGCGAGATAAGAAATAACTTTCCAATAGAAGCAATAAAATACCTGAGGCCGTTACCAAAAGTAACATTAGAAGTAAAGAAAGCATTTAAAAGTCATGAAAGGAGGCAAAGCAGCAGGAGAAGATGGACTAACCATTGATTTAATAGTAAATGGAAAAGATTTAATAATAGTAATACTCACTGAATTTATAGAAAATGTATGCAAGAATACTCTATACCTGTAGTTTGGGAAAAACTATATCATACTAATTCACAAAATGGGAGATAAGAACGACCTAAAATATTACCGCCCAATAAGCCAACTTTCAGTAATACATAAAATATTTATAAATATCTTAAGCCGAATAGAAAGACAGATAGACTCTAATTACCCAAGAGTATATGCAGGCTTTATAAATGGGTATTCAACAACTGACCACTTCCATGTAATTAACTACCTACTGGAAGCTATAGTCTATGAGAAAAGATTTGGATTCTGTCAAAATTTCCGCAGAAATGAAAGCCCTTCAAAGACAAGGGATAGACGAATCCTATGTTAGAAATCTTGAAGATAACTATACGGGAAGTACAACAATCCTAAATCTAAATAAAGGTAGTGAGAAAATTCCGACTGAGGTAGGAGTTAGACAGGTAGACCCCCTTTTCTTCTAGATTATTCACAACATGCTTAGAATAAATTTTAAATAATTTATATTGGGAATATTTTAAACAAATCAAGATTTGCAATGACCTACTTCTATTCAATGAATCATGGGAGGAATTGCAAAACATGATATATTTAATAAAGAAAGCAGAAATGTAGGACTAAAAGTGATTATAAGTAAAACTAAGATAATAGTCCCACGAAAATGCAGAAACAAAAAATAAGGTTATGGACGAACCTCTAGAAGTAGTAAGTGCTTCCCCAGGACAATGGATCGAAATTATGAGAAGGGTAAGCATGGGATGGAGAGCTTTTGGTAAGTAAACAAAACTAGATTATGAACAGTAAAATGCCAACTTCTGTGAGAGTGATTGGGTCAAATGTCAATGGTCAAGGTCATGAAAATGTTAAGAATGTCTTTTTGCTGTATCTTGGTCAATTTTTTATCCGATTTGCATTAACACTAGTGCCAAAAAATGCGTAAATCAACTACCTACCTTTTGACATACAACATGATTTAGTGATATCATTATTCGTGTTTTTGTATTTATTTCTTTGTTTGTCTGTCTAGGTGTTTTTTATTCACATGACTCAAAGACTATCTGACCGTATATCATGGAATTCGTTGGGATGATTGGGCCATGATCAAAGGATAATTGATTATATTTTTGGAGTGATTGGGTCAAAAGTGAAGGCCAAGGTCACGAAAAGGTATAAAATGTATTTTGCTATATCCCTGCTATTAGTGCCAAAACTAGCATAATTCAGTTGCCTATCTTAAGATATGTGTTTTAGGATCAAATACCCGCATCATCATCAGTTATCTTGATGACAAAAAGGGGCGGTGGTGAGTGTCCGTTTCAGTTATTAATAATATTGATGTTGATTTTTTTTTTTTTGGGGGGGGGCGGGGGGGGGGGGGTTCTTAGAGTATTCTCTTTTCACGGCCTGACTGATGAATCCAGAATAGCTCCTGTCAGAATTAATTGAATCATGAATGTTTCCTTTTATTAGTTTCATATAATTATTGTCTTTTTCTTTAAGAAATTATATTCATTTGTGTAAAAACAAAGTATCGTTTTCAAGACCCCATTGCTTCTTACGTATCTTCTGAGTTTGACCAAGATGTAATAGCAGCAAAATCTTTGAAAAACGTCTTATCTTAACTACACTTGAGCGGAGGAGATTTTTCACCATTTTCAATTAACTTTGGAACAAAATTAGAGTCAAGGAGTCGGTAATCATACTTTCTTGGTCAAAAGGAGTTTTCAAAGAATTGTGGTGGATTTCTTCAACTCATAACTTCTTACAACATTTTCTTAGTGGATTCTATTTCAACCTTTGCAAATATTTTCCGAGTTTGACGAAATGAAAGAGAAAAACTTTTATCATCAACTTAATATTTTTTTGTTTTTGGGGGAAAATATTCTATTCCTATTTTTTTTTTTTTCTCTTTTTCTAAATTTGTTTACAAACCTGAATTCAATGCGAGACC
>NC_090741.1:95830507-95833007 GCF_036898095.1 Palaemon carinicauda | reverse complement strand
ATAATAGAAGAAATTCCAAAGAAGATCCAAGTGATAAAGAGACTTATAAAGAATGTCTACATCAATCAACACATTCCATCAAAGAACAATAAGAAGTCCAATATGGTGAATATGCTGATTGATGCAATGTGAAAAAGAATGCCAAAATGGTGTAATACATGTAAGATATGGTATTCCATTAATAATCCTCAACAATTGATTAGAAAATGTGATGCCTGTCATGTTCCAACACACCCCACATGTGCTGAAATACAGCAAAAAATAAAAAATAAAGACACAAAGGTATTCTGCTCAACATGCTTAGTCTGGATAGAAAATATAATTAAGTCGAGACTAAATCTGCAAATAGTTGAAGATAAAGAAGAGGAAGAAGAAAAAAACAGAAGAAGAAGAAGAAAAAGAAGAAGAAGAAGAGAACAATGAACAGGATATGTGTAAGGATGCAGAAGAAAATCATTGATATAAGCTATGATGCCATCCAACAACATACTTACAAAGAAATAAATTACCAGATGGAAAACAAATAATAGACCCAAGAGACTCTACCCGGACCTACATAATTTTAGGGAAGAGCAAGAACAAGAAAAAATAGAAAAGAAAGATATAGTCTGCAATATGCTGAAAAGAGGGAATTGCAGATTTGGCGAAAGATGCTACTACAAGCATCCACAGATATGCCATAATTATGAAATATATGGTAAATGTGCGTATTTAGACGGATATGGAGACGAATGCAGAGATCTCCATCCAAAAATATGCAAAAACCTAAAAGAAGGAAAAGGATGCAGTTACAACAAAAAATGTCGATATATGCATCCTGCAACCATGAATGAAAGTAAGAAAACTCAGCAAATGAAAAGAAAATGATAGCAAAAAAAGAAACTAAAAAAGAAACAAAAATGCAGGCCGTTTATATACCGTGCTTTGAACCAAGAGCCCCAAGATATGAGGCCTTTCAACCCAAACCTGCACATTTAGAGCCCAACTACAAAGAATGCATCTATAATGCCAGGGGTTGGTGCAGATATGGGGACAATTGCATGTATACACACAAAAATAAATATGAAGGTGAAAGAGCAAATATAATAGAAAAGTTGGATTTTTTTAATGGCAGAATTCCGGGAAATGAAGAAAAGAACATCATATCAGAACAGGAAGGAAGCATGGGAGAATCCATATTATTACCAATATTAAATAATGGGGATGAAACACAAACCATAATAGTGATGAATGCACAGGGTTTAGTCACAAGTAACTCTAAAAGGAAAATAGAGTTCTTAGAAGAACTAACCCAAATTGAAAAAAATAGATATATTAAATATAAGTGAAACATGGTATACCCAAGAGACTGGCAGTGATGACCAGATAAAGGGGTTTCCAAACTTATAGACCAGACAGAAAAAATAGGAATCAAGGGGGAACCGCAATATATGGAAGAGACATAAATCAAGGAAAAGTCTGTGAAAAATTCAGCAACACAGAATGTGAATTGATTGCGGTAGAATTTGAATTTGAAAAAACTAGTGAATATTGTAGTTTACAGCCGCAAAACACTAAGGAGTTTGACATAATAATAGAAAAATAGATGATATATGTAGAAAACCATAAAGACTGGAATATACTCCTATCCGGAGATTTTAACTTTCCTTTCGTGGATTTGAAAGAACGGATAGAAGAAAGTGGTTGTATGTATACATATAAAAAAAGATAGTAATAGTAGCGCAGAAGATAAGAGGCAATTTGAAAAGCTTCAAGATATGCTATTAGAACATAATATGCAACAAATAAACCACATTCCAACAAGAAAGGAAAATGTCCTAGATCTAGTATTTGTGAATGAGGTGAATTATGTTAAAGAAATAATAGTGTATAACACGGGAATTTCAGACCACAATGTCATAGAATTGATAGTCCATTCCAAAGCAAGTGATCGCAGAATTAATAAAAGCACAAAACTTTGGGAAGGATATGGAAAATATAATTTTTACAGTAAGAATATAAAATGGTCAGAAATGAATGAAGAACTGAATAAAGAATGGAAAAATATATTTGTAAGTGATAATATACAGGTAAATACGGACATACTGTACAGAATACTGGAGAAAAATTGTTGAAAATATGTACCGAAAAAAAACAATAAACAAAAGACGTGCATACCAAGAGACAGAGGGATCTTATTTCAGAAATTAGAAAGTGGAAGAAAAATCTTGCAAACGAAAAAAATGTGTGGAAAATGAGGGAAATAAAATGTAAGATAGAAAATGCAGAACAAAAGATTATACAGTCGAAAGAAAATGAAAAAAGGGACTTAGAAGAAAGGACACTTCAAAATATAAAAAGAAACCCCAAAGTACTTTACTCCTATGCAAAAAAGATGAATAAAGGGAGATTAGAAATAGGCCCTCTAAGAATTGAAGGACAGCTAACGAATGAAAAAAAAGGAAATATGCAACATATTAGCAGAAAAATCTAAGAGTGAGTTCACTCCAAGAATTGCGAA
>NC_090741.1:95815507-95823007 GCF_036898095.1 Palaemon carinicauda | reverse complement strand
ATGATAGAAAGACTTCTTTTGTCTTTGTTGGTGATTTTAATGCTCACCATAGGGAGTGGTTAAGTTCTATCTGTCCTACCGATCGCCATGGCTTAAGAGCTTTAGACTTTGCCTCTGAATCAGGCTGTGAGCAAATCATAAATGAAGCTACTCACAGGTCTGGTAATTGCTTGGACCTCGTATACACTGACTCCCCTGGCGTTATAACTAGTAAGGTTGGTTCTCCAGTCGGGACATCTGATCATGCCTTGATTTCATTATTAGTGAAGACTGAGCAGCCTGTCCCTGATATATCATATTCTTGTAAAATTTATATGAAATCCCAAGCAGACTGGAATGGGATTTTACATGATCTTTTGTGCTTGAATTGGTCACAATTATATAATAGTGTAGATCCTGTTATCCCTTTGAATGAGAATCTAGTCAACATAATTGATAGGCGTATCCCTTCTCGTGTGCTAAGGTATCGAGTGAAGGACAAACCGTGGTTCAATGATGATTTTAGACGTGCTTATTTGGAGAAACAGGAGGCCTATCATCTTTGGAAGGGGAACAGATCAGATTTGACCTGGAACAACTATACTCAGCTTCGAGCTTTTGCTCAGAGAGTTTATGCCTCAACTGAAAAGGAGTACAATTTAACCATAAAAGAAACACTTTCTGGTACAACTCAGGAACATAAATGGTGGTCTACCCTTAAATCTGCACTCTTTGGTGTAGATGAAACAGTTCCTCCTTTACTTAAACCAGATGGCTCAGTCACTCACTGTCCAAAGGAAAAGGCAACCCTTTTGGCTGATTTTTTGACAGTAAACAGAGTAATGAAAAACTTGAACTTCCTCATTCCTGTTTCCCTGAAGCTAAACTAACTAGTTTAGCTTTTCGATCTCGTGAGATTAAAGCTCTGTTGATGGACCTTGATGCTTATGGAGGTGTAGACCCAAATGGTATTTTTCCTTTGTTTTTTATAAAGACAGCAGATTTCTTAGCTCCAAAGTTATCTGTTATTTTGCGCAAGTTAGCAAGAAGAGGAGCTTTTAGCAGTAGTTGGAGAATTGGTAATGTTACTCCTCTATGTAAATGATTACCGCCCAATTTCCATAACTCCCATATTATTTAAAGTTTTTGAACGTCTTCTGGCAAAACGTCTTAATAGGTTTTCTGAAGGTAATCATCTACTCGCTAGTTTGCAATTTGGTTTTCGTAAAGGCCTTGGAGCATGTGATGCCCTTCTTACAATCTCCAATGCTGTACAGAAATCCCTTGATTGTGGTCGGGAAGTTCGTATGATTGGCCTTGATTTTAGTGCTGCCTTTGACCGTGTTAATCATGAGGCCCTTGTTTTCAAACTGAAACAGTTGGGAGTGGGTGGGTTGTTTCTTAGCATTATTATTGATTTTTTAAGTAATAGATCTCAAAGAGTTGTTGTTGATGGGCACCATAGTGATTATAGGAATGTGATATCCGGTGTTCCACAGGGTAGTGTTCTTGGCCCATTACTTTTCATACTATATACACATGACATGTGGTTTGGCCTAGAAAACAAGCTTGTTGCATATGCAGATGATGCTACTCTCTTTGCATCAATTCCATCCCCTGAATGTAGATCTAGGGTTGGTGAATCCCTTAATAGAGATTTAGCTAGAATTAGTGCATGGTGCAAATTATGGGGTATGAAGTTGAATCCTAACAAAACTCAAAGTATGATTGTAAGTAGGTCAAGGACGGTGGCTCCTCAACATCCGGATCTCAGTATTGATAATGTTTCTTTAAATATGTATGACTCTTTCAAAATTTTAGGTGTGATTCTCGACAGTAAATTTACTTTTGAGAAACATATAAGGTCTCTGTCTTCTTCAATTGCACAAAAAATAGGCTTATTGAGAAAGTCTTTCAAGATTTTCGGTGATCAATCTATTCTGAAGAAGTGTTTTAATTCTTTCATTCTACCTTGTTTTGAGTATTGTTCTCCTGTTTGGTCTTCAGCTGCTGATTCTCATCTTAATTTGTTGGACAGAAACTTACGGTCTATTAAATTTCTTATTCCTGATCTAGATATTAATCTCTGGCACCGTCGTTCAATTAGTTCATTATGCATGTTGCATAAGATTTTTCATAACTCTGACCATCCTTTACATTCAGATCTCCCTGGACAATTCTATCCTGTTCGTAATACTAGGCAGGCAGTTAATTCTAATAGCCAGGCCTTCTCCATCACGAGACTCAATACTACGCAGTACTCTAGAAGTTTTATTCCAGCTGTTACCAAGTTGTGGAATGATCTTCCTAATCGGGTGGTTGAATCAGTAGAACTTCAAAAGTTCAAAGTTGGAGCAAATGCTTTTTTGTTGACCAGGCGGACATGAGTCTTTTTATAGTTTATTTATGACATATTTGTTTTTGATGCTGTTAATAGTTTATATATGACATGTCTGTTTTGACGTTGTTACTGTTTTTAGAATGATTTATTGTTAATTTGTTCTTCATTTATTTATTTCCTTATTTCCTTTCCTCACTGGGCTATTTTTCCCTGTTGGAGCCCCTGGGCTTATAGCATCTTGCTTTTCCAACTAGGGTTGTAGCTTGGATAGTAATAATAATAATAATATATATATATATATATATATATATATATATACATATATATATATTATATATATATATAATATATATTTTTTACTTATATGTGGCTGTATAAAAGCTATATATAATTTCATCACTAACAATCGGGATTTTCCTTTTCTCAAAAAGCCAAAAAATACCTTTATTATCGTATTCCCTCTGCCACTTGATCACATATTCAGGTGTACATTCTTTTTATGATCAGTACTTCAGCTTATCAAAGGATTCGAACCTTAGCGCTATTAGAAATTATATTAATCTGGTAACTTTAGTCATCCAGTCACAAGTACCTTGTAATATCAAATTCTCTCTGTCTGGAGTTAATAGTCTCCTGAGGAAATAAATTTTTTGATACGAATATCTTGTTAACCAAGGACTCGAATCTTTACAGAAATAAATATGACGTGAGAGTCAACTGCTATACCATCAAGCATTAAAGAGAGATGAAATATGATTCTGACTCTGGCATACATATTCCTCTGGAATTAGAATCAACCCTATGTCCAACATTATATCTTACTGGTGAGTTTTCAGCACTTGGTTGCTTTAAGATCATTTTATTACTAACACTATCACTATTAACTTTAATTGAAATAATATTTCTGTATAGGCGTTTGGTCAAAGTCAACCGTTTACCTTTATTCCTACTAGGCGCTAATGGTCAAATCTTTGCTCGGGCAGAATTACTTATAAAAAGAATTTCCCCATAAGTCAGATCCTTTGGCAAAGTGAATTTGATATTTAAGAGTATTTGGGTTTATTTGAATACATATTCATATATATATATATATATATATATATATATATCTGGTCCTCCTACACCTATTGACACAAGGTGCCTCGATTACAATACGCCAGTCGTAGATCTATATTTTAAGCTTTTAATTTAATACTTCTCCATTCATCATCTCCGACTTCCCGCTTCATGAACCTTAACCATATAGGCCTGGGTCTTCCGACTCATCTAGTGTCTTATAGAGCCCAGTTAAATATTTGGTGAACTAATCTCTCTTTAGGAGTGCGAAAAGCATGTCCAAACCATCTCCAAATACCCCTCATCATGATCTCATCCACATACGGCCCTCGAGTAATCTCTATTAATTTATTTTCTAATCCTTTCCTGCAATTTAGCTCTCAGTATTCTTCCAAGGGTTTTGCTCTCAAAACTACTAAATCTGTTGGAGATTGTTTTATTGTCATACCATGACTCATGTCCATACAGTAACACCAATATCACTAAACTGTTATTTCAGGTGATTTGATTTCCAAATTTGACAAAACGTAGCCATTGCCTGATTTGCTTTAGAGAACAGAGAGGAAAATGCTGCTGTGGATTATGGGAATAATATTGCTTGAAAGATTGGAAAATGATGAAATAAGAAGAATGGCAGGTGTAATAAAGATTACACAGATGAAAAAAAGGGTCACGACTAAGATAGTGTGGTCACGTGTTGAGGATGAATGGTTGGTAGGGATTGAGGAGTGCTTCGGAGAAATCTTTTAGCAGTGGAGCAGCCAAAGTGTGATTTTGACTAGAATCATTCATTTGGTGATACAAGCATGAAATTTGGTGTGAATGTGCTATGTAGGTCTTGTTTTAAGAAAAAAATGCTAGCCATCAAGAATTCCAAGATGGCGGCCATTATTTCCAAGAAGGCCGCCAGTTAATGGAAAAACCATGTTAAACCATAAAAGCGCTCAATGTTTCACATCTTGGTGCAAAATTATTGATATATTTGCCTTCTTTGGTGCATCTCTGGTGAATAAGGTAGATTTCCTGCACAAATAAATACTATTTATACCCTTACAGCATCAAGAAGCATTAATAAACAGTCATAAATACCATTGCTTTCTGCCTATAAGTCCTCAGTTGATAAATAGAGTAGAAGATTAATAAATGTTATTAAAAATGATAAATTAATAAAGTATAATAATAATAAATAGTATATAAATAATTCATTGCTGCCCCTTAAAAGGACTGCTAATGCCGGGGTGGTAAAAAGGATGAGCTCTTTTTATTTAAAAAATACCCCAACGGCTTGCGAACCTCAAAGCCTCTGGCAGTCAAGTCCCACCCTAGCCTTTTCGTGGCAGGGGTGATATCGCAGATAGTGGTGGTGCGTAAGGTGGGTGATGGCGCCTAAAAACCATTTAGCTCTGGGTAGATGAAGCTCAAAAGCCGAGCAAGAACAATTCATCAAAGAGAAGGATAACTCCGAAAATAAACCAGCCTAGAAAATTAATTGGTTCAAGCCAGGGCACACTGGTGACAGACACTGCTGAACAACTCAGCATGGGGTTCAATATCAGCTAAACCTCGGGTTTAGTATCCCAAATGCTATCTAATAAAGCCCCATAGACATTAGATAGCCGCACCTGAATTGACAGGTTGTGCCAGCGCGGGAGAGCCGAGCCAAGGATAGCAGGGGCATTCAGTGTTATCCGGATGGTGTACAGATCGGACGGGACTAATGATATTGGATGAACGATTATCGGGTGAGGTGTAGGTCAATAGCACGAACCTAACTGTATCCCATACAGCAAAGTGGTGAAAAGGTGGTAAAAGGATAAACCCTCGGCCTATAGCAAATTTGAAGTTTATATGATGGATGCAGGATCCAGGCGGATGACTGACTGGAGTAAATGTTGCCTTTGCCAGGAAGACAAAAGCAATGAAATGCTTATTTCACCACTTAGTACATTCCAAAGGAAACAAGACCGTGCTGGATACAGTAACATTGCACAAAATGTACCACAGTTTCATGCCATAAACGATATGCCAATAGTGTTTAGTCCAGCAAAACTGGACGAAGGTGATGGCATAGAAGCCATGCTGATACAAAATAAAGCAATGTATCACAATAGCTGTAGACTGTTATTCAATAACACTAAACTAGAAAGAGCACAGAAGAGGAGGAAGATTACCCCAAGCACATCAGGTGGTGCAGGTGAGTACTGTGGCAAGAGACAGAGGACCTCAGACCCTCCTAAAGTACAATGTTTCTTATGTGAAGAAGACCAAATATCAAATTTAAGACGAGCGATGACGATGCAGCTAAATGAAAGATTGAACCAATGTGCCAAGACACTAAACCATGAGAGCTCCTTGCAAAGTTAAGTGTCGGTGACGTCGTTGCTCAAGATATGATGTATCACCCACGATGCTTGGTGGAGTTATACAATATGGAGAGAGCATATCTCAATGCAATGAAGCAAAAGGAGGAAGGCAACAGTCGAGGAAACGAATCATATCCTGTAGCATTCTCAGAACTTGTCATCTACATCATGGATATCAAAGTGACCAATACAGAAGCAACACCAGTTGTATTTAGGCGGGCTGATCTTGCTGCACTATATAAGAGCCGATTAGAGCAACTAGGAGTGGACTCACCAGACGTCAACTCGACCATGTTAAAGGAACAACTACTCAGAAGAATTCCTGATCTTGAAGCTCACAAGAAAGGGCGTGATGTCCTTTTAGCATTCAAAGAAGACGTAAGCACAGTTCTCTCAGATGCTAGCAAATTTAGTGAAGCTATTCACCTTGCTAAAGCAGCGAATATCATCCGTCAAGAAATTCTTGACCACAAGACTAAATTCAGCACAGAGTTCACTGACCAGTCTATGGAAGAAGCTGTTCCTAAATCTCTACTACAGTTTGTGTGTAGCATTGAACATGGTGTAGACAGCAGATCACATCTGACACATGGAGTGGTAAAATCAGATTTATCTATTGCACAACTCCTGCAATACAACTGCTACTCGAAGTATAAGGAGGGATCAAAAGCACATAGACATTCAAAAGACCGAGAAACACCATTTTCTGTATATATCGGGATGAAAGTGTTTGCTAAGACAAGGAAAAGGGAGCTGATTGACAAGCTTCACGAGAATGGAATCAGCATATCCTATGACAGAGTGTTGGAAATATCAGGTCAATTAGGGAAACTGTTGTAAATCAATACGTGGGAGAAGATGTTATGTCCACCAGTTTTGAGAAAAGGACTGTTTACTACATCTGCTGTTGACAACATAGACCATAATCCAAGCTCCACTATGGCATGTACATCATTCCATGGTACAAGTATGTCAATGTTCCAGCACCCAAGTGCAGATAGAGGAGGTGAAGTTCGAAGTTCACTCAATATATCAGAGAATCGAGTGAAAAAGGTTCCAGAGCTTCCTGAGTCCTACACCATCATCCCACCTGCCTTCTTCCCAAAGAACAATTCAGAGCCAAGCAATGTTGAGGATGTATCACTGCCAGATCCAAGTCGTTTGCCATGAACTGACAAAGTGTGGATGCAAGACAGAGTGTGGTGGAAGGTGCAAGTGTGTAAAGAATGGACTATTCTGTACTCTACTCTGTAGTTGCCCTTGCCAGAATTCCTAGAAAAAAAAAACTGATGAACAATGAATGGACTTTTGGCCAGAGTAGGTTGAATATTGTTTGAAATATGGACTCTTAGACATTGGCATATATAGCAAATGACGACATTTGGCGGCCATCTTGTAAAATGGCTGCCATATTGGACCCTCAGAATGATTAGTGGTGTTCCCACATCAAACCCAGACAAAGAGAACTCATCAAGTATCTGAGTAAGAACTTTAATGGCACGTAGTACTGCAATATTCTGCCTTAAAAAGGACCATATGGCGGCCATCTTGGAAAATGGCCGCCATATTGGAATTTCAAGTGGCTAGCACTTTTTTTTCAAAATCTAATGCAAAATAAATAATTATGCCAAATTTCATGCTTGTATCATCAAATGAACGATTGTTTCACTTATCTGCCCCACTATAGGGGGAGAATATCGAGAGGGAAGCAAAAAAATAGATGGTGATATAAGGTGAAGGATAATGTGAAGAGAAGATTTT
>NC_090741.1:95800507-95810507 GCF_036898095.1 Palaemon carinicauda | reverse complement strand
GAATTTCTTTAAATGAATTACAATAAGGTAGTGCAAGTAAATTTTGTGTGTTGTAGTTTTTTCTGTTATCATTACCGAAAAAGGTCTTTTTTGCTGTTCTTAGGGCATCATCTAACACAATTTCAGGATACTTTAGTTTTTTACCTATTGCTCTAATCCCATTTATTTCGTCATCAATATATTCAGGGCTGCAGACTCGAAATGCTCTTAAAAACATAGAAGTAAATACAGATTGCTTAACTTTGTTGCCTTGGTTTGAGTAATAATGGACATATGCCGAGATATTCGTTGGCTTTTTGTATACACTGAACTTGAGACTATTGTTACATCTATGTATGCGACAGTCCAAAAAAGGTAGGGTACAATTATTCTCCAGCTCCATAGTGAAATTTATTGATGGTACCAAACTATTCAATCTAAGAAAAAAGTTATCTAAATTTTCATTTCCTGGCCACACACATATTATGTCGTCAATATATCGAAACCATTTTACATTATTAGGTATGATGTTATTTAAAATTCTACTTTCAAAAAATTCCATATATAGATTGCTCAATACTGTGGATAAAGGGTTTCCCATAGCCATACCAAAAGTTTGTGCATAAAATCTCCCATTAAATTAAAATTTACAATCTGTTATACATAGTTTAATTAATTCTATTAAAGTGTGTTTGGAGAATGGTAGATTCAATTGTCTATTATCTAATGTTTCAGATAAAAATTCCAACATGTCATCAATAAGTACTTTTGTGAAAAGTGAGACTACATCAAAACTGACAACCCTACAGGTACTCTTGATCTGTACTTCATTCAGTTTGTTAATCAAGTCTACATTATTTTTTATATTTGAATATGAAATGGTGCCAACTTAAGGATTGAGGATATTCACAAGGTACTTAGATAATTTATATGCTGCTGAACCTACAGAGCTAATTATTGGCCTAGCTGGATAATTTGGCTTATGAGTTTCAATAGTTCCATACATATATGGCAATGTTGGTGATATTGTACAAACCTTTTTTTATCAGATCTTCATTCCCTTTTAGTAACTCTTTCACTTTTTTGTTGTAGCGCCCGCTTTATTTCTTTTCGTGTAGCTCTACTACTCGGTGATTTCCCTTGTGTTCGCTCATTATTTTGGATTTATTAACATTTTGATGACTTCTCCGGCCTCTTTTGCCTCAGGAAAGTTGAGTATTATCTTTACTATGTATAAATATAAGCTCTTGTCGTTTTGTATTAAATCAAAAATGATATTAACGTAAATAGGAGCTGTTGCCTACCAGAGGCATCCTGGATGCTATTGCTCGCTATTTATGGGTCATTTAATTAGCTAGAGTGACGTTCCCGGTTTATTTTGCTTTAATAATCTAGCAATTTAGCTCCCCTAGGAATGCTTATATAATGCCGTTAGTTTTTAGTTCGGTATTTTAGGTAACCAATCTTGCCCTTCGGGAGGCTTAGTAGCCTAGGCGTCTGGCCCTATTACTTTCATGCATGATATAAGTTTTTCTGAGTGTTATTTTATTGAAACTTTAGGCAAATATTTCATACATATAAGAAATTGTTGAATGTTCTTTCCAAGATTGCATACGAGAGAGTTTCGGTGAATTAGGTAATCGATTCTCACCTTACCTAGGCTAGTAATCTAGGTACAGTAGTATGCTCTCGCACATCCCCGATTGTTCTTTTCTCCTCTGGAGGCTAAGCTCAATCCCTCTCTCCTTCTGAGTAAGCCTTTGGCTTAATCGTAGAGGTTCTATCTCTTTAATAATTCAGGCATAACTATTCCAAGATATGTCTGTCCTGACCTGATAACCAGAGTGACTGGTTTTTTGGGTTAGGGCAGAACATCAGAGTTACTAGTCTGTGGTCTGCTTCTTCCTGGCATAGAGAATGAGTCTCCTTTACTAAGTTAGGGGCGGACACAGGAAGCTTTGCTTCCCTAGTCCACGTCGGAAGGATTCTGTAAGAGATGATTCTTTCCTCTAGTGGCCTAGCAGACTGTCCTGTGTTGTTTTTCTCGGGCTGTAGAATGAGTTTTCTCTGTTGCCCGGCGAAATAACTTCACTTAACTTTGTTTTGGTTCACAGGAGGATAGCAAGTATTGCCAGTCTTCCTCCCTAAGAGACAACTCTTGGTTAGGATGAGCTTCCCTAACTGCTGAGTGTGTCTCTTGCTAGAACAAAATTTATAGGACCCTTATCCCTTTCCCACCTCTCTTTCTTTTATTATCTTTTGGCCGCAGTCCTACTTCCGTACATAGTGTAGGTTGGGATGGAGGACCAGCTCAGCTCTCTGCCGGCTGGCAATTATGTGTCAGCCGGCAGACACAACTTGTTCTTTGCAGAGTGAACCCCAGACCTCCCTTGGTCTCCCTTCCATGTCTGCCGGTAGAGCCCGGTAGGCTATGGATTCCTTTGAAGCCTGAATGCTACCTTCTCCCCTTCCATAAGTTCACTCTTTCTGGATGGAAGGCCGTATGGCAATGCCGCCTTATAACCTTACATCCATACTGTTTCTCTGACTATTGTGTTGTACGCCTAACACGGCTGCCGGCTTAACAGCTGACAGCTGGGCAGGTGGAGGTTCTCTGGTTCTTGGCTACTGCCGGTGGGCATAGGTATTATTACCTTTGCCTGCAAGCAGTGGAAACAGCCCGAATCTGCTGGCCACTACGATTAGCGGCCGGAAGTCGGGTCTCAGTGTTTTCAGCTGTCGACTGGCAATGATTGCCGGCCGGCACACAGTTGCGAATCAGTGGGCTGCCGCCTATTAGTTAAAGGTAGTATATATTTGAACTATACAGTGGTAGATGCCGGCCGGCACAACAGCATGCGTTTTACAGTAGTTGCTATATTTGTAGTGCAGTACACACTGCATTAGTAAAACTATAGTAGAGAGTTTGTGATAACACTAAAGTTCTTCATCATACTTAATGTTATCTTGTACAGCCTTTTGTTGAGACTGTACAATACATAGAAAGTAAGTTCTTTCTATATTCTTTCTATCCCGTATATTAAAACTTTATCTCAAGGTGTGAACTACACCTTAAATTTCCGTTTAGGAAATCACAAAAGGTATTCTAGAATAAAAGTAACCTTAGTTTTAATATCTTGGGATGTTTCAGCAACTGACTGGACAGGAAATACAAGTAAGTGTCTTTCCTTCTTTCTTTTATAGCTTTTCTATATAAGCTAAATGTTTCAATATAAGTGAAAGCCTTCACTTGATACTCATGAATTTTTCTTTTCTTTACAGGAAGACCATCAGAAGTGCGGGAGTGTGTTCTGTAATGTCTGATGTAAGAACTTCTGTGGACATCAACTTTGCAAGAGGCACGCAGCAGGCGCAGCCTCCAGAGGTGATCTTCGGTATTGGGACCCTCAGGTTTGTACAGTTTGTTCTAACCTGATTACCGAGACTTTTGACGACCCTAAATCGACGGAGTCAAAGGATACTGCCAGGGAAATGTTACAATCCTGGGTGAAGGGTTTTCAGAAAAACACCTCAGGCCCCTAGCTTCGAAATGAGAAGATGAGGGCCTACCTTTTCCCTAAAGCATCGACTGATGCAATCATCCTCCAGCCTCAGGTGGAGATACCAACTGCCCAGAATCCGGTAGACTCTGAAGTCTCGGCCGCCCTTCAAGACATGCAATTGGATGATAGGATTTCGGAGATGTCGGATTCTACTGAGAAGTAGCTTCTAGGAGAAGGTCAGGAGGAGGAGCAGTTCCACGCTCCTCAAGTAGAAGAGGAAGAAATAGACGAGGTGTTGGTTACATCGGTTCCGGACCCAGAACCTGTTCCCTCTACATCGTCTGCTATCCCTGATGAACTGGGAAGGACTCTTTCTTCCATTGTTGAGATGATCCAACAAATTCAAATGATGTGAAGGAAGCTGCAATGAAACTGGAGATACGCAGACTTGCAGCATCACGTGGGCCCCAGAAGCGGCTCAGCGTGAAGGATCTTCCTTTGTGCTCGGATACCAATCCTTGGAGGTATACCGAACACATGCCAATGACAACCGGGAAGATCGTGATTTCAGAAAAGTTGGGAGCAATTCCCCTGGAAGAAGTGGAGCAAGCCTCAAAGGAGGAGACAGAGCCTAAGGAGGTCATAGATTTTGACCATAGTAGAGCTCAGGCGTTACTAGCAAGCTCGATGAAAGAAAGGGGCTTCACTAACTCAAAGGTGCCCGCCTTGAGTAATAAGATTCCCTCCTTTGTGGCCTCTCCTACCACAGCCATTTCCTTCTTGGAAAAGGGAAATAAGGCAGCCTTAATGGCGGTGGAGGCAGGGAAACCATGGCCCTCCTTGGAGGAGTGCAAGCCGTTTTCTCTGACCTTGCCCTTGGATCAAGAAGACTGCAAGGATGTAAACCTTACCTTTTCAGTCGGGAAGCTGAAAGCTGATATTGCTGAACGTCAGTTCGGTTAGGCACTTCCAAAACTGTCGGAGGTTCTCTTGCGTAGAGAGCAAGAGACAAAGGAAAGACTTGCGGCATCGATATCGCTGCAAACGATACTAGAAACGATGGCAAGTGACCCCAAGAACCAGGACATGTTCATGGTTGCGGCCAAAACCCATCTGGCCACAGTTACGAAGGATCTCTATAGCTTTATTAAAGCTAGGAGAGCCTGTAGAGAGTTCGTGTTCGCCTCGGCTGTGGTGAGACACGAACCGAGGAAACTGATCTCCTCTCGTATTTGGGGTAAAGACCTCTTTCCCAATGAAGTGGTTAAAGAGGTAGTAGACAAGGCCACCACATAGAATAGGAACCTTCTCAAAAAGTGGGGATTAGATCTTAAGAAAAAGTCTTCTCCGGATGAGGGTCCCCAACCCAAGAGGAAGACAAAAAAGCCTAGGCTATCCTCTCGGCCGGCTAAACCCTACCGACAGCAACATCAACAACAACTTTCTGTGACCGTGGTGCCTCAGATAGTGGCACAACCGCCAACCACGTACCAGCTGGTACCTCAACAAGTGGCGACACAGTCGCCAGTTTTTAACTCAGCCTTCGAAAGGCAGACTTCTTTTTTTTGTTCGAGAGCTAGAGGAACAGCCAGAGGTTCTTCTAGACGCCCTAGAAGAGGAAGGGGATACAAAGAAGAACGCGGTCAAGGAGGCAAGGCCTCAGGTCCACATCAGCAGAAGTAAGATACTTCCAGTAGGAGGGAGACTACAGCTATTTAGGGATCGCTGGACCTTCGATCCCTGAGCCCAGAGTCTAATTAAAAATGGACTAGGTTCGAGCTGGAGCAGTCTTTCACCTCAATTCCCTCAATTCTTCCAACACTCATCCCCCGTTCTGGAAGAATATGTCCGAGAACCCTTAGACAAAAGAGTAATCCAGAAACTTAAGTCCATCAAATTCCAAGGAAGGCTGTTTTGTGTTCTAAAGAACGACTCAGAAAAACTCAGAGTCATTCTAGACTTGTCACCACTCAACAAGTTCATTGTGAACAACAAGTTCATAATGCTCACGCTTCAACACATAAGGACCCTACTGCCCAGAAGGGAATATACTGTCTCTATAGACTTGTCTGACGCTTATTGGCATGTTCCAATTAATCGTCACCTCTCCTCCTACATAGGCTTCAAGCTACATAGAAAACTTTACTCCTTCAGAGCCATGCCTTTCGGGCTAAACATAGCTCCAAGGATTTTCACGAAACTCGCGAACGCAGCCGTCCATCAATTAAGCCTAAAGGGGGTCCAAGTAGTAGCCTACTAGGATGACTGGCTGGTGTGGGCAGCATCCAGGACAGAATGCATGCAAGCTTTTAAGATAGTGATCCAGTTCCTGGAACATCTGGGATTCAAGATCAACATCAAAAACTCTCGACTTTCTCCAGCTAAAAAATTTCAGTGGTTGGGAATCCACTCTAATTGTGAGTCACATTGACTTTCTATTCCTGGTAAGAAGAGGAAAGAAATAGCAGGATCTGTCAAGAGACTGTTGAAATCCAAACAGATATCAAGACGCGAACAGGAGAGAGTGCTGGGCTCTCTACAGTTTGCTTCAAAAACTGATCCAGTGCTAAGAGCACAGCTTGATGATGCAACAGGAGTCTAGAGAAAATACGCATCAAACGCGCGAAGAGATCTAATAAGACCACTACCGACTCGACTGCGAACGCTTCTCAAGCCGTGGTCCAATGCCAAGCAATTGAAGAAATCAATACTTTTTCAACCTCCTCCCCCGTCAGTAACTATCCGCACAGACGCTTCAAAGGAAGGCTGGGGAGGTCACTCTCATCAGATTAGAGTCCGAGGAGCTTGGTCCAATCTTTTCAAGTCATTTCACATCAACTTTCTAGAAGCCATGACAGTACTTCTGACACTAAAGAAAGTTTCTCCTCGCCATTCGACCCACATAAGACTGGTTCTAGACAGCGAGGTGGTAGTGAGATGCCTGAATCGACAAGGGTTGAGGTCACCTCAAATCAACCAAGTGATGTTGGTCATATTCCGTTTGGCGGGAAGGAAGAAATGGCACCTGTCAACAGTTCACATTCAAGGGTTCCGCAATGTGACAGCGGACGCTCTACCCAGGTTTACACTTGTAGAGTCAGAATGGTCCCTTGACGCATGATCGTTCTCCTTCATCTCGAGTCAAGTCCCAGAGCTGCAGATAGACCTCTTTACGACGAAAGACAACATGAAAATAGATCGTTACGTGTCCCCATACAAGGATCTGCTAGTGGAGGCAGTGGACGCTATGTCACTGAACTGGAAAAGATGGTTCAGTATTTATCTATTCCATCCGCAAAACCTCCTTTTGAAAGTCATCGATAAGCTGAGATCCTTCAAAGGGAAAACAGCAATAGTGGCCCACATGTGGCCAAATAGCGTGTGGTTCCCTCTGGCATTGGAACAACGACTAAAATTCGTACCGCTACCGGATCCATCCCAGTCTCAGCCAGTACAGAAGTCGATTGTCTTCATTTCATCACAGAAAACACGGAACCTACATCTCATAATTTTATCTCCTTAACGTTGAGAAAAAAGATTCGGTGTTTAAAAGTCAGTTTAGACTTTTGGAGGAAACCAAAAGACATTATGAGGCTTCAGGGTAGAAACAGATATCCCTTGTCTAGTCAAAGAAACCAAAAGAAATTTCGACATATTCCTATTTATCATTCTTAATTCACCTTCATGAGCAAGGTTTAGCAGCCAACACAATTCTATTGTTCAAGTCTGTCTTGACAAGACAGATACCATATGCCTTACAGGTCGACCTTTCTAACGACGTTCTTAATGAGCTACAAAGACCGATGCTAGGCTTAGCTCTTCAGCGCCTCCAAAGACCCTTTGCATGGTCAGTAGATATTATTCTTCATTGTTTATAAATAATGAACAATCAGGAATGTGCTTAGAAGGCCTTGAATTTTAAGTCATATTTCTGCTTGTACTCGCTTTGGGGGCCAGAGTTAGTGAAATAGTTGCTCTCTCTAGAGAGGAAGGCAACGTCCAGTTCTTAGAGGGAGAACTAAATCTATTTCCAGACCCAATATTTCTTACTAAGAACAAGCTACCCACCAACAGGTGGGATCCCTAGAGAATATGCCCTCTGAAGGAAGATGCATCTCTATGTCCCGTGGAGTGCCTAAAGGTCTATCTTCATAGATCTTCAGACTTTATGGGAGGACAGCTGTTCAGAAGTGAAACCCTGGGTTTGAAGTTATCTATAACTAAGGGCGAAACTCACCCGTGTTATTCGCAGAACGGATCCAGACAGTACACCTGTTAGTCATGATCCGAGGAAAGTTGCCTCTTCCATAAAATTTCTTTAATTATATGGACTTTGAACATCCTTGTTTGTACACCAGCTGGTAGTCATCCAAGGTGTTCTTTACGCACTATGCGAAGCTAGTGGAGCAACCTAAGAGGTCTGTAGTAGCAGCAGGTAGAATTCTTTAACCTTCTGTTTTAAATCTGCAAAGAGCTGTGTAATTAATTTGGGACGATTAATTAAGAGGGTGTGTGTGTAGTCACTGTATGTTACAACACACTGAGCGATAGGCCACGAAAGTGTCCTTACGAACTGTTCCATTGACTTCGGTGAACTATAGCATAATACGGACACTTGTGCCAAGCGTTCTTTACGGTAGTGTAAATAAACAGTATACAGAGTATATCATTATTATTAATAATTCAATTGAAGTAGCAAATCTGTTTCCTAGTAGATAAAACAATATTTTCTGTTGACTGTTTTCTCTTTATGCTTTGACGCATATCATCAACATTTTATAAATTTTATAAATGTCGATCTCATATGTACATTTATTAAATTTTAATAAACTAGTTCATAGTGAACCCTGCGTCTTATTCGCCCACACTCATTTTATAAGAAATGTACTGAGCATTAAGTTTAAAATATGGATATTTTTATCATGGTATGTCTTTTAAGACTATTCTCTGATTCAAGCAAAAGTCCACTTACTCTAACCCTTCCTTGGAAGGGTTGACGTGGTACCCTAATGGGATAGTGGCAAAGAGGCAAAATTATTTCTTATGCGGATACAACCATTATCCAATAGTTTATAAGAGTAGTCACATTGGGGAAGGTGTCACAAATTCATACTGAAATTGGTGAATCTTATACAAACATTTCTTTATATTGTATAGGGCAAGACCACTATACAAGCTTGTCATTTTGTCATCCATAATTATTATGTACTCCTCAAGACTTTTTCCAGAGTCTAGTGCGACTCTTCCCTGTAGGGGGCAGGAAGCACTAACATAGTTCATGCTTAGATGAAATGATGTATGACGGTAACATCATAGGTCTCTAGGTCTAGACGGACCAGGAAAATACTTTCTTGAGAGTACGGCACTGATGTAGAATCCCCAGATACAGCAATGCTCTGGTAAACTTCCATCAGGACGACATGGCCTGAGCCCAAAAAACGGATTTTGAGCGAAGCGAAAAATCTATTTTTGGGTGAGGTAGGCATGTCGTCCTGATGGACCCGCCCTTCCTTTTATTATAAAAGGGCTTTTTGACCCCTCCCTATAATACAGTATCTGTAGCAGCTCGTATATCACTACAAGGAATAAAGAGGGCGCTACCTCCTTCATCAGATACACACTGGAAACGGAATAGGAGAGATGCCTTATGAGCAGCTCTCTTTTCATTCTCGTTTCAGATTCTTGTCACTGTAACCCTTCGAAGCTTTAATACTGTTCGGGGTGAAGATAGCTATGTGACGTGTCAAGAATACGTCCTCTGATATTAGGCGATATCCCTGTGAGATTATTAGGGATATTCGCTCCAGGAGTTAGAATTCTGGATACCTTAAGGTAAAATTCTCTGGGAATATTACTGTAGTCACATATACCCCAGGAAGCTACCTAATAGGAACTTCCATCAGGACGACATGGCCTGAGCCCAAAAATAGATTTTTTGCTTCGCTCAAAATCCGTTATATATACAAACGTACAGACACACACACACACACACACACATATATATATATATATATATATATATATATATATATATATTAGGTAGCTTCCTAGGGTATATGTGACTACAGTAATATTCCCAGAGAATTTTACCTTGAGGTATCCAGAATTCTAACTCCTGGAGCGAATATCCCTAATAATCTCACAGGGATATCGCCTAATATCAGAGGACGTATTCTTGACACGTCACATAGCTATCTTCACCCCGAACAGTATTAAAGCTTCGAAGGGTTACAGTGACAAGAATCTGAAACGAGAATGAAAAGAGAGCTGCTCATAAGGCATCTCTCCTATTCCGTTTCCAGTGTGTATCTGATGAAGGAGGTAGCGCCCTCTTTATTCCTTGTAGTGATATACGAGCTGCTACAGATACTGTATTATAGGGAGGGGTCAAAAAGCCCTTTTATAATAAAAGGAAGGGCGGGTCCATCAGGACGACATGCCTACCTCACCCAAAAATAGTAAAAGAGCGGATACATTTAGAAAGTATTGAATACGTGTGGTTTGTAAAGTAAATACTC
>NC_090741.1:95765507-95798007 GCF_036898095.1 Palaemon carinicauda | reverse complement strand
CTTCCGACAATAATAAGGACTAATAATAATAATTTAGTTCCAACAACAAAAACAATATCGATGAAAATGATAATGATAATACTATCAACAACAACAACAACAACAAGAATAAGAATAAGAATAAAGATAAGATTAAGAATGATAATCAAGCTTTGCTGCTAACCAATGAAAGTAATCTTTTCCTGATTTATAGAATAACACGGCGTTTTTTCAATATTTTCCACATATGAATTCTGATTCAGATTTCCCTCTATGCAAAGAAGAAAAAAGGACGAGACAGAAACACTTTTGTATTTATTTATCCTCATTTTTCCTGTATTTCTAAACAAAACATAAAAATTATTCTCCGCTCTACATGACCAAATCACTTCGTATTTATTTTCGCAATTCCTTTGTTTTCTTTTGTATCCTCTTCCTTCTTTTTTTTTATTCCTTCCCAATTCCTCTCTTTTTCCACCCCACTTTTATTCCAAATCCAAACACACAATCCCACTATTGATTGGGAAGTGGGATTCGAAGTGCTTAGTGTGGCGGAATATTCGAACGATAAAACAAGAATGAATCAAAGATTGGAATAACTCTCAGGTACTCACAACTGATGAAATTTTTATTAAGAGTGTACTATTATTATTATTATTATTATTATTATTATTATTATTATTATTATTATTATTATTATTATTATTCTCGGAAAAATTTAAGCACAGAAAATTTTTACTTAAAAATGCTCATAATTTTAGTTTTTGTTATAAAAATAAAAATTTACTTAATCTAAACGAATTATTACATCGAGGAGAAATTAACATTTTGATTGTTTCTTACTTTGCTGTTCTTGCTTCCAAATATTTCTTTGCAGAAAACCATGAGGTTCATTTTATTCAGCTCTAATTTTACTGAGTTAAATCTAGTTAATATTTAAGAAAGATTAATCATTTTATTGGTCGAATCCAAGTTACATAAAGCCTTCTTTAAGACACAATCTGCGTTAAGAAATGTTCTCTTTCACGCAGGTATTTGCCTTTCCTAAAGTTCTCGCTGCTTGTTAAACTTGAAAAGAATATAGCTCAGACGTTTGTCTTGGAAGCAGGAGGTGTCGAAAAGAAAGTGCCTTAATATCCTGGAAGAGTCAGAATGGCAGCTCATTTATGGTGTTGATTTGGGAGTCTTGAAGGAAGGCATATTTGTATTGTAATGCAGTCTTCATTATGTGACAAATTTCTTTTTTTGGCTTTTTCATCTGTATTGTCTACTTTTATGATTTCTGAATATATATATATATATATATATATATATATATATATATATATATATATATATATATATATATATATATATATATACATACATATATATATATATATATATATATATATATATATATATATATATATATATATATATATATATAATCACAAGTACAAGTGATTTCAATCAATGTACATATCACCCACGAATGCCATTTAATACCGAACTCTATCTTGGGAATATATATCCGCTACCGACTGAGCTATTAAGAGAGATAAAAGTTTATGACAAGTCCCCGTACATTTTCCTGTGAAATTCAGGAATCTGTTCATACACTTGAAATAAACCCATCTCCACCATGATAGCTGAATCGTGAGTTTGCAACACGTGGTTATTTTAAATGAACATATATCACAAGCACACGTGATTTCAATCAATGTAAATATCACCCACGAATGGCATTTAATACCGAATTCTATCTTGGGAATATATATCCACTTCGAATTCATTTTATGGTAACAGCTTCTGGCCGGGTGGAGATTCGAACCCCCACCTGTTCGGCTGGAAACCATTGCCTGCAGAAGACTCTACCGACTAAGCTATCAAGAGAGATAAAAGTTTTTGACAAGTCCCCGTACATATTCCTGTCGAAGTTATTTTAGTTTTCCATATTCTTTTAGTGTTCTTTTATATATCTTTAAACTCAAATGTTTCAACAAATATCAATGCTTACAGAATTGTCATTATTATCATTGATAGATTTTGTTGCTAAAACTTTCGTAAAATTTAATTTTACTTGAGTATTCCTTCTTTACTTTTATGTTTTAAACATGTCTATTTATTTTATATTATTCATTTAGTTGTATTTAATGTTATTTGTCCACTTTTCTCATTCTATTCATCTGCCTTTTTACTTCATAATATACGTCTTTATAATCTTTAATTCCCTTGACAAAGTAAGAATATTTATTTCTATGGATATTGTCATAAAAAGTTTGTGGTCTTCTGGTATGTTCCATTATAGTTATGAATTCAGTAATATTAATGTAAAAATTATAATAACAAGATCAATAAGATATTTCTGACCTCCACCAGAGTGTGACGATGACACAAAAAGAAAGACATTCGATTTGCTTCTGATCCAGACTCTGAATCATCTCCAAAATTCAATGGTGTCGTCCATGACCTAAGATATACCTGTTGGGTAAATTTTGTCAAAATCCGTCAAATAGTTTTGACGTAATCCTGTCTGAAGACAGACACATAGGCAAATAAAATGGGGAAAAATACAAATTCGGATTTTCAATCCGAATCCAGTACTGGAGCATTTCCAAAATTTAATGGAATAGTTCATGGCCTAAGATTTATCTGTGGTGGAGATTTCGTCAAAATCCGTCAATTTGCTTTGGCATTATTTTTAAATTAGGGAAGAATTAAATTCCGGATCATCTCCAAAATTTAATAGGGTCATCATTGACCTAAGATCTATCTGTTGTGAGAATTTCATCAAAATTTGTCTGGTAGTTTTGACGTAATCCTATCCACAAACATACAGAGAAATAAATAAATAAACCGACTCAAATATATAACCTCCTTGGCGAGGGTAATAAGAATATCTGTTAGGATAATGACGACAGTGATGATGGTCATGGTAATAGGCTTCGTGGTCAGGACAATCATCTTTCTAATAGTAAGATATCAGTTCAATCTTTGGTATTTACCATTCAATATCAGTGTGTCTTCGTCGAGTCAAAAAAATTTGTACATATTGATGTAATAACCAAATATCGTCACTGTTGAGGTTGAGGGCGTAGGGGTACTTTACCAATGTACCAGTTTGCTAATAAATGAGACATGGGATGAGTGAAACTAACTTCATTTCGACGGAACATGAGTTTATATACAACCCAGTCGAAGAAAGAACGGTACAAAAATACAAACATAATAATGCAAGAACAAACAGGCTTAAACATGTTATCAGTGCGAGGGGAGAGCGATAACGATAATAAGGGGTGTTCCCCTGAGGAGCCATTCATGAGATTTTCAAAAGTGCCCCCAGCATAATCAAGGCCAAATAAGGAGTAATTGCAGGTGTATGTACCAAAGTGGGTGGTGATAACAGTCTTAGGGATGTCATCTGGGTTCATGGGCACCGTATAATACCCTTTTAGGAGATCAAGCTAGGAGAAAACCTACCATTTTTGCAAGTAAGAGGTCCCATCAACGATGTTCTGTATGGGGAAGTGATCCGGTTCTGTTATTGTCATCAGGCACCTGTAATACCCACACAGATGCAATGAGCCGTCTTTCTTCAGAACGCCGTGTAAGGGTGACGACCATGTGCTTAATGCCTTTCGGCGAAGGCCCATCTATTCCATTTCAGCGAACGTTTGTTTAGCGGCTGCCAAATAATCCAGTGTCTCGTTGCTTGATATGGTGATAAATACTGTGTTTAGCACTAACCGTGGGCATTTGAGAAATTTTAAAACAAAACTTCCCGGTAAGAGGAGGTGGGTGTAGGCATCCATCGACGCGCTGATGTGGAGACCTAAGTAGGAGGGGACATGTTGGGGAGGTGTCGAGAAGAGCGAATCGGAGTTGACTAGCAGACGATGAGTGACATCAACCAGGAGTTGAAAATATGATAGGAAATCCGTACTGAGGATTGGCAATGTGACGTCAGCCGCGAGAAACTTCCAATTTTTCTAGTATTCTTTAAAAACAAAACCTAAAATATAACTAGGTCATTTATAAATGGCTATAGTCACACCAGTTCTGAAAAATGCACTAGACTACCAGGAATTAAGCTCATATAGACCTATTTCAAATATATCCTTTGTTTCAAAAGTGCTTGAATACGTAATTCTTGAGCATTTAGTCAGTCACTTAGAAGTAATAGAAGCTTTGCCTGACAACCAATCTGCTTACAGAAAACTATATTCTACGGAGACCGCCATCTGCTCTGTTGTGAATGATATGCTGGAAATAATGGATGAAAATAAAATGTGGTATTTTAATACTGCTCGATCTCAGTGCTGTTTTTGATATGGTTGTGCATGAACTGCTACTACTTAGTTGGTAGAAATTACTGTGTACAAATTGGAAAATCTTATTCATCATATGAACCCTTAAACAGAGGGGTACCCCAGGAGAGTGTTCTTGGCCCAATCTTATTCTGTATCTATACTATTGGTCTATCGAAAATGCTACAAATTCATGGCCAGAAGTTTGAACTTTTTGCAGATGACACACATTTTTACTTCCCCATAAATGATATACATGACACTAATGAAACTCTAAACCGAATCCTTGATAGTTTTAGAGATTGGATGACACTTAAACAGCTAAAATTAAATGAGAACAAAACTGAATTCATGGTGGTGGATAAGAGAAACATTGTGAAAAACTTGGGTGGTATTCAAATGCACATAAATAATTATTCAGTGCCGATATCTAGTAAAGTTCGAGATCTAGGTGCATTTCTTGACTGTAACCTGTCTCTAAATACCCAAATAAATGATGAAAAAAAAACCTCTGGTTATCATCTAAGAAATGTTGCGTTTATAAAGAAGTACCTGGAAAAAATTCTGTAAAGAAACTTGAGATTGTATAGATATCTAATATTATGCCGTATATTATTTACATTACGTACAGTTATGAACATTACATTTGCTTTATTATTATTTCGTAGAAGAATGATATTCATTTCCATTTATCTTTTCCCATTACATATACTGTAAGACCACTTTTTCATTATGCATCGTGGCAACAATGTAATTATATGTGTCAACACTGCTTTTCTTTCTGCCATGTGCATATAATAGTCAGTCATTGTTCAGTGGTCACTGTATCGACAAGTATGGACCTGCTTCCCGCTGCTTGTCACATTTATGTCCGTTTGTCTTCATTATACAAGATTTTAAAGAACCTGCTAGTTTAACTTGTAACCCTCCATTACATTTATCACATGGATGTATGTGGCAGTATCACACACATGGCGCAGTGAGTAACCGGACGTTATGGATTGCAAGACGACGACCGCCATTGTTGTTTACTTCTCGTCTTGTCTCGCACATTGGATCCCTTACAGTGACTCATGATTTTAACAACAGTGTCTCTTAAGAACGATACAGTGTTTGTGCAGTGCAGGGTTAAAGTGTCAGTGTATTACAGTGCTTTGTTGCATTATGTTAGTGTTCTTGCCAACAATTTTTTTAGGACATTTGAACTCTGGCGCCATTTTCTCAGCAGCCCCACCACACGTCCTCTTCTCTTTCATGCATCGATGGTGACTGAGGCCCGAGGCTCTCAGCCTCTCGCCCAGAGGCACGCTCACTCACCCCACCCGCCTCCCCTCTGATCGCAACACACACTCGCTATTGTTATGTATTATTGTAATGTACTATATTATTTCAAGTGTTGCAGGTATTGCGCAACATTGCATCATATTGCATGAATAAGACATGTTATGCTTTATACATAAGAGTAATGATTTGTTTTGGTATTAGGATTCAAACATTTGTTGATTACCTCAAAGTTAGGATGTGATTCTTTATGATTTGTACTGGAGTAGGATTTAAGTCTTTTCAGAGCGATGCTCTTTTGTTTAGCAATGTTTTGGTTTGTCAGATTGTGTAAGATGCTCCATATGCACTTGGGAGTTAGCTGTCACAGAGTAAACAGTACAATGTAGTCTTTTATACAGTAAATGTATTTATTAAGAATACCACCGTCTTATTATCCATCAAGCCCACATTGACGACATCAGATGGGATCAGCTGAGAAATAATTACTAACAATTGTTCATCTATGTTCCAGGTAATTATCATGGTTAATAGAACTTCCTACCAAAGTACTAAATCGAACATTGGCGACGTTTAGGACGACGGACAAGCAGGGAGAAGCAAGCAGGGAGAAACATTGGACCCTATGCACAAGGACGGCCAGCACAAGAGAAGGTCTATGTACATCAGGGGACAAGAGTAAAATCGCCCAATGAAGATTTTACCAGCAGCAGAATAGGAATTTCATCAAATACACAAAAGGGTGAAATTTAAAGTTAGGTAGGTAGGAAGTGCACTTGTGACTGCAGAACAGTAGCTTAACCTACCACAGTTATTAAGGTAAGCAAACAAAATGCCTTTTACTATCGAACACCCACTAGGTTTCAGCATCACTGCTGAGCCTAATTCTGTTGCAACACGATGGCAACAGTGGTGTGAGGAATTTAAGATTTATTTAGAAGCATTAGGGAACATGAAGGATGCACAAAAGAAGGCATTATTACTTCATACAGCAGGTAGGGAAGTTCGGGAAGTGTTTAAGACTTTGCAGCCTACAGATGACACAAGTGAAGCTGCAATTAAGGCTCTTACCACATATTTTGCTCCTCAAGTCAATAAATTTTTTGAAAGATACCAGTTTTCAGCGCAGGCTTATCAGAAAGAAAATGAAAGTTTAGATGCCTTTGTGACTAGACTAAAGAATTTAGCAGTTTCATGTGAATTTCTAGAGTTAGAAAATGTTATCATAGATCAAGTAATTGCACATTGCACATCAGAAGAGCTAAGAAAGAAATTATTGCAAGATAAAGATTTAACATTAGAAAAGGTATTGATAACAGGCAGAGCTTTAGAAACATCAAATAGGCAAAGTAACATAATAGGTAGTTCTACAAGCAATAGAATGGAAAATTCTAAAATTAATACAGTAGGTTCTAAGTGGAAAACCAATGAGAATCAGAGAAGGAATATGACAAAGCCTAGTCATAGAAAAGTGCCTAACACTAATGCTCATAAATATCAGAATCAGGCTTATACACAGAAACAACAGGAAAAACCCAAGTGTTTTAGGTGTGGTAAAACTGATCATCTTGCATACGAAGCAAAGAAATGCCCTGCTACTGGACAGACATGCCATAATTGCAGAAAGCTGGGTCATTTTGCAACTGCTTGTAGATTTCCTAAACAGTACGCAAAGAAAATAAATGCTACAGTTGATACTATGGGTCAAGAGAATAATGAGGAAAATGTTCATGATAATCAGGTTAGTTCAGAAACTGATTTTGCGTTTCGCATAAACTCAGTCAACAAAGGTGCAAAGAAACATATTATGGTAGAAGTAATCATAAATGGTAAACCAATTTTGATGCAAGTTGACACAGCAGCCGATGTATCAATTATGTCTGAGAAAATGGCTAAAAGCATTCCTAATTTGTTATTAGAAGGTACAAATAGAGTTTTGAAAAGTTATAATGGTTTTGATATTCAGGTAATAGGTACTTCGAACGTAGAAGTACAGTACAAAGAACAGAAATTAGAGAGAATGCCATTAACAGTAGTAAAAGGTAATGGACAAACTTTGCTAGGTTTAGATTGGCTACAGTATTTGAAGCTAGATTGGCCTAGTATTTTGAAGGTTGCAGGTAGACAAGATGAAAACAAAAATGAAATGTCTATGGATAACATCATATCAGAGTTTCAAGACGTATTTGAAGATAAAATAGGTACAGTAAAGAACGCAAAGGCAATTTTAGTTTTGAAACCTGACAGTTCTCCTAGATTTTTTGCTCCGAGACCAGTACCGTATGCATTGAAAAGTGCAGTTGAAACAGAAATCAAGAGATTAGAAAGTGAAGGTTCTTGGGAAAAGGTTACATATTCAGATTGGGCTACACCATTAGTTCCTATTGTGAAGGAAAGTGGACAGGTTAGGTTATGTGGAGATTACAAAGTAACGTTGAATCCACAACTGCAAGTAGCTCAACATCCCTTACCAAATCCGAAAAACATGTTTGCAACTATGTCAGGATGCAGTGTTTTTTCTAAATTAGATTTAAGACAAGCATTTCAACAGCTTCCCATGGATGAAACTTCACAAGAATTATGTACAGTAAATACATCCTTAGGTTTGTTTAGGCCAAAGAGATTACCTTATGGAGTTGCAAGTAGTCCAGCTATATGGCAACAAACTATGGATAAGATTTTTTCAGGAATGCAAGGAGTATTCATTTTTATAGATGATATTTTAATTGCGGGTAAAGACACAAGAGAACATAGAGAAAGATTGCGAACAGTTCTGAAGAAGTTGAAGGAACATAATATTAGAGTAAATAAGAACAAATGTATTTTAGAAGTTGATTCAGTGGAATACTTAGGTTTTGTAATAAATGGCAAGGGTATTCACAAAACTAAAGAGAAGATTAAAGCTGTACAATCAACAAAAGTGCCAGAAAATGTTAAGGAATTACAATCATTTCTAGGTTTAGTAACATTTTATGGGAATTTCATTCAGAATTTGTCTACAATTGCACATCCATTGTATAATCTGTTGAATAAGGGTGTAGAATGGAAGTGGACAAAAGAGTGTCAGGAATCTTTTGAAAGAATCAAGC
Source organism: Palaemon carinicauda (assembly GCF_036898095.1). Taxonomy (NCBI): domain Eukaryota; kingdom Metazoa; phylum Arthropoda; class Malacostraca; order Decapoda; family Palaemonidae; genus Palaemon; species Palaemon carinicauda. The sequence goes on along the minus strand of NC_090741.1, from coordinate 95,789,369 downwards.
AGGAAATAACATCACCTACATTCTTAGTACATTATCAAAAGGATTTACCAGTTAAATTAGTATGTGATGCATCAAACATAGGTCTAGGGGCAGTATTATCTCATGTAATGCCAGATGGAACAGAAAAACCAATTGCATTCACTTCTAGAGTATTGAACAAGGCAGAAAGGAATTACTCTCAAATAGAAAAGGAAGGTTTAGCATTAGTTTATGGAGTTAAAAAATTCCACATGTATCTTTATGGTAGGAAAAAGTTCACACTTGTTACAGATCATAAACCTTTATTAGCAATATTGGGTCCAAAAGCAAGTTTACCTACGTTGGTGGCTGCAAGACTACAACGTTGGGCAGTTACGTTAGCAGCGTACCACTATGATATAGAATACCGTCCAACATCAAATATGGGTAATGCAAATGCTTTATCCAGATTACCTGTAGACAAAGCTCCAGAAGAGTATGATGACAGTGTTCTGTTAATTTCTGTATATGATGTACCAATAACTGCGAAAGATGTAGCACACAGTACCAAGCAAGACCCAGTACTTATTAAGGTTTTGGAGAGTTTATTGACAGGTATAGACTTATGTGGAAAGGAGGAAAATTGTAAACCGTATAAGGATATATGGTATGAACTGAGTGTGACACAAGGAATAGTGATGAGAGGTTCCAGGGTAGTTATTCCTAATTCACTGAGAAATAAGGTTTTGTCTGAAATACATGCTGATCACCAAGGTATTGTAAGATCAAAGTCAATTGCGAGAACTTTTGTATGGTGGCCAGGTGTAGATAAAGATGTGGAATGTTATATAAAGAATTGTATGAATTGTGTTATGCAACAAAACAATCCTCAATTTGCTAGAATGCACCCGTGGGAGTTACCCAGGTATCCATGGCAAAGAGTGCATATAGATTTTGCAGGTCCTTTTTTGAATTATTTGTTTTTGATAGTAGTAGATGCTTACAGTAAGTGGCCAGAAATTATCCCAATGAAGACAACAACGTCTTACGCCACAATAAAAGAGTTAATGCAAATTTTTTCAACGCATGGTATTCCAGAAAGAATTGTTACAGATAATGGTCCACAGTCTACCTCACAAGAGTTTAAAGAATTTTGTAATATCAATGGTATAAAGCATACATTTTCAGCTACATATCATCCATCTACTAATGGAGAGGCTGAAAGATTTGTTCAAACGTTTAAACACAATATGAAGTGTAGAAAAGCAAATTCAGGTAATATATTTTTGCATGTGTCAAAATTTTTATTATCTTATAGAACAACGCCGCACAGCACAACAGGCGTGGCACCCTTAAATTTGTTGATGGGGAGGAGGATAAGGTGTAAGTTAGATTTGTTGTATCCAAGTTTGCAAAGTGATTTAGAAGATAAAGGGTATAAACAAGTAGCAAAGCTTCCAAATGTAAGATATTTTTTACCTTTGTCTGATGTCATGATAAGATCGTACAACACTCAAGAGAAGTGGGTACCAGGAGAGATTGTAAGAGAGATAGGAAATTTACATTATGATGTTCGTGTTGGTGATAATGTTGTAAAACGTCATGTTGATCAATTACAGCCGTTAAACAGAAAGACAGTAGAGCATGTGAATGTTAGAGATGAGAAACTTAAAGAAGTAGTTAGATCAAATGAGTCAAATATTAACCAAGATGGTCCAACATCCAATGTAGATTCAGAACCAATTCATGTACCAGTACAAGATGAGGTTAAGTTGCTTCCTAATAGGATTAACAGAGGAAAGCCCCCTGAGAGATTAGATTTATGAAGATTTTTACAATGTCAAGTTAAGGGGGAGGAGACTGTTATGTATTATTGTAATGTACTATATTATTTCAAGTGTTGCAGGTATTGCACAACATTGCATCATATTGCATGAATAAGACATGTTATGCTTTATACATAAGAGTAATGATTTGTTTTGGTATTAGGATTCAAACATTTGTTGATTACCTCAAAGTTAGGATGTGATTCTTTCTGATTTGTACTGGAGTAGGATTTAAGTCTTTTCAGATCGATGCTCTTTTGTTTAGCAATGTTTTGGTTTGTCAGATTGTGTAAGACGCTCCATATGCACTTGGGAGTTAGCTGTCACAGAGTAAACAGTACAATGTAGTCTTTTATACAGTAAATGTATTTATTAAGAATACCACCGTCTTATTATCCATCAAGCCCACATTGACGACATCAGATGGGATCAGCTGAGAAATAATTACTAACAATTGTTCATCTATGTTCCAGGTAATTATTATGGTTAATAGAACTTCCTACCAAAGTACCAAATCGAACAGCTATCTCACCCAACTGCCGCTTATTTCACAAGCTCACTGACAAACATTGTAATTTTTAACTCTCCAAAGTGATTTCTTTCACTCACATACAGCGATTTGGATATTTTTCTGGATCTCTACAGATTTCAAGCTTTCTTATGACACCAAAATCAATATGGCTGAGCAAGAGGAACAGTTAATTGATTTAATGGATCAGACAGAGGATCAGACGGAGGATCAGGCAGCGGATCAAACGGAGGGTCTGACGACGGACGAAGCACCTTTGCACCTCCACACTGCTGATGAAGATACCAGCACTCTCCCTCCTCCCCTGACTCCCAATAGGTCAGGAGACCACAATAATGATATACTTCATCTCATCCATTTTCTACAGACTTCCAGTCTGCAAGAACAAGACCGGCGACGACAAGAGGAGCAGACCTTCAGACTACAGATGGTGTAATCAAGACAGGAAGACAACCAGTGGTTCATGTCCCTTTTCTCCTTGCTATCAGGACAGATTGCGGCATCGCAACCCCAGCAACCTAACCCCATAATTGCACCTCCTGTTACACCTGTTCCCCCAACCCCTGACTTCTCAATGCATACAACTACGACTTCTAGCAAGCCTACAGTCCATCCTCCACCTCTCTTGCAACAAGATGCAACGTATCAAGTGTTTCGCCAATGGAGACTGCGTTTTGAGGATTATGCAGCATTAGTTGGACTTGATAGATTACATCAAACTTCCCAGCTGATTCACCTGAGAACCTGCATCTCCCTGGACGTCCAGCGCCTGCTTACGCATACACTGGGCTTCCCTCCCAACACATCACTTTCCCTTACAGAGGTGTTGGATACACTGAAGAAGCACTTTCGCAGCCTTAGAAATGAAGCCTTACGACGCAGGGAATTGTTGTCCTGTAAACAAGCTGTCGGAGAATCATTTGCAGACTACTACGCACACCTCAAGGATCTCGTTGATGAAGTGGACTTATGCACTGGCAACCCCACTTCTTGCACTGAACGGCAATTGCAGATGGTAATTTTGATGGGTGTGAGAGACGAAGAGTTAATACAACGCCTTATCCCCCTCCAACCCTCATCTACCCTCGCAGAGTTTGTGACATGCTGCCGCTCCTACGAATCTACACGTGCAACTGCATCAGCCATTGCATCTTCCCCTAGTCAAGTCAACGCAGTATCTACGTACAAGAAAAACCAGCGTCTACAGAAGAGGACTTCTCATCTATCTCCTGATCAACATTCTCACCAGTCTCATAACAGTGACCCTTGTCAATATTGCTCTCGGAAACACGATTCCGGACAAGGCCCAGCCACTGGTGCATTGTGCAATAACTGTGGACGAACAGGTCATTGGGCCCGCACTCAGAAATGCCCTGCTAAGGAAGCTCAGTGCAATAACTGCAAGAAACAGGGACATTTTGAGAAGATGTTCATGTCTACCAAGAAAAGTCAGACTGGACATACAGCTTCACCTCCTACTACTAAGTCAAACACCAGCTGCCGTTTCATGTGTGATAACTCGGGTAGTGAGTCCCCCACACCAGTCACCATCTCTCTGTCATTTGGCGATATATCATCACATATCCAGCTCATCCACGATACAGGAGCAGACATCACAGTGATTGGCACCATACATTTGGATGCACTCGGCATACCTCGGGCAAGCCTTGAACCTCCACCCATGACAGACGTTGTGACAGCAGATGGATCCCCCATGACACCGGCTGTAGGATACTTCCAGGCAAAACTTCGTCTTGGCAACAAGTCTTTCTCAGCAACCATACACGTTCATGAGGATATCCAGACTCCCCTCCTCTCTCGTGAACATTGCCGAGCCCTTGCCATAGTGTCACCGGACTTCCAGAAGCCTATCCTCAAGGTAACACATGTCAACAGATGCGCTCAGTTTCCTGCCTCCGCCATGACGTCACCTGCAGCTATTAAGGACTATTTTCTTCGGCACTTCAGCGACGTCCTCATATCCAAGAAGGATCTGCAAACCCAGCCACTAAAGAAAATGGCAGGCTCTCCAATGAGGATTCACCTGAAACCTGGCGCTACACCCTTCGCTGTCCATACGCCCAGGCCCATTCCGTTTGCTCTCAGAGATCAAGTGAAAGAAGAACTTGACTCCTTGGTGCAACAAGGAATTATCAGACCAGCAGGCAACAAACCCTCTGAATGGTGCCATCCCATGGTCTTGGTACCCAAGGACAAAGGCGTGCGCATCACTGTGGATCACACCCATCTAAATTCTCAAGTAGCCCGCCATACACACCCATCACCAACGCCCCATGATGCTGTCCGCAATATCTCTCCTACTGCGAAGTACTTCACCACAGCGGATGCCCTGCATGGCTATTGGCAAATGGAGTTGGCAGAAGAGGACCGCCACCTGACTACATTTATAACTCCGTACGGAAGATTCCAGCACTGTCGTGTGCCAATGGGATTTTCAGCAACAGGTGATGCATACTGCCTCCGTGGAGATACGGCACTACAAGGTGTTCCCAACTGTGTGAAAGTTGTAGATGATATCCTCCTTTTCGACGAGGATCTCTCTTCCCAACTACAACACGTGCACCAGATGCTGACCAGATGCCGTCAATATGGCATAACCCTCAACAAGGACAAGTTCACTGTAGCCGCCCCTAAAGTTAACTTTTGCGGTTATGTCTTATCATCCAATGGTATTGCAGCAGACCCTGACAAGGTATCAGCTATACGGGACTTTCCTACACCATCTAACGTAACAGATGTCAGGTCGTTTATGGATCTTGTCAATCAACTTGCCGACTTCACTCCAGACATCGCAGCAGCAGCACAGCCCCTACGCCCACTTATGAGCCCTAAAAGCTCATTCGTCTGGACGCCTGACCATGAGCGAGCATTTAAGAAAGTCAAGACAGCTCTGACTTCACCTCCTATCCTAGCCCCCTTCAATCCTGCCTCGCCTGTAGCTCTACAAACAGATGCCTCACGCCTATATGGTCTCGGTTATGCCCTACTTCAAGATAACGGCCGAGGTCAGATGCGTCTCGTCCAGTGTGGCTCTCGTTTCCTTACGGATACTGAGACTCGTTACGCCACCATAGAGCTGGAGCTACTTGCAGTCACTTGGGCTATAGCTAAGTGCCGCCTCTACTTGTCCGGACTTCAGCATTTCACCTTAATGACTGATCATCGCCCCTTGATACCGATTCTCAATCACTACACTCTGGATGCTATTGAGAATCCAGGCCTTTAACGTCTCAAAATGAAAGTGGCCCCCTACATCTTCACTACAGTATGGCGCGCAGGGAAACAACTTTGCATACCAGACGCCCTTTCTCGCTCCCCAACCAGTCGCCCCACACCTGAATATGAAGAAGAATGCACTACTTCGACTGCACATGTCAGGCGTATCGTTACCAGCACCGCCACTTCTACTGACGACCAGGCAACAGGACCCATCATCGAAGAGGATAAGTCTCTACAAGAAATCCGCATGGCCGCATCTCAGGATCAAGATTACAGTCGTCTCGTTCACTACGTATCTAATGGGTTTCCCACCAACCGCTATGATCTCCGGTATTGAAAGCTGTGGGACAACCTTTACGCGGATGGAGAGTTGGTATTGTACGGATCCCGGATCGTCATCCCTGCAGCCCTCTGTCGACGCACCTTGGATCGACTCCACGACAGCCAGCGAGGGATTGAAGCTACTCGACGTCGGGCAATGTAGACAGTATTCTGGCCAGGCATCAATGCAGATATTAAGAGTAAAGTAGAAAGCTGTGAGGCCTGCCAACAGCTTCTCCCTAGTCAACAACAGGAACCTTACATGTGTGACGACCACCCATCCCGGCCCTTTGAAAGCGTGTCGGCTGACTTCTTCCACGCAGCAGGGAAATCCTTCCTTGTTATTGCAGATAGACTTTCAGGCTGGCCTGTGGTTGTTCCCTGTGGACGTGACACAACTACAGCCAGAGTTACAAGAATGTTCTGTGTTTTCTTCCGCGAGGTTGGTGTTCCACTCCGCTTACAAACTGATGGAGGACCCCCATTTTCCAGCCATGACTTCAAGCAATTTGCTGACCGCTGGGGAGTTCATCACATCATCACATCTCCACATTACCCTCAGTCTAATGGACACGCAGAAGCTGCCGTGAAAGCTGTGAAACACCTTATCCTCAAGACCGCCCCATCCGGGAACATAGATTGTGAAGCCTTTGATAGAGGACTGATGGAGCTTCGGAATACACCGAACCCTACTGGACGCTCCCCTGCGCAGATTCTCTATGGCCATCCTATCCGCACTTGTGATCCAGCCCACCCCAGATCATTTAAAGAGGAGTGGCAAACCAAGACCGAAGATTACGACCGCCGCACTGCTGCCCAAACCGACCAGGCTGTGAGCCTTTACAACTCTCATGCCCGCCATCTACCCAAGCTCACCATCGGCCAACGAGTGAGGATACAGGATGCAACGACACTTCGATGGGACAAGATTGGTACCGTGATGGGACGCGGAATGGCCAGAAGGTATAAAGTACGCCTTCCAAGTGGCCGTGTATGGTTTCGAAACCGACGACTTTTACGCCCTGTGGCTAATATAAGTGATGACACCTCTCCCCAAGACCCGGTGTCCCCTTGTTCTGGCCAGGAAAGAGAGCCATCATCCGAACCCTCCAATGTCCCTCGTCATTCACCTCGACTAGCTCAGAGAAATTACCGTTCCGCTCGAGACACTGCTACGAGTGTAAAGGGGGAGGGAGGTGTATAGATATCTAATATTATGCCGTATATTATTTACATTACGTACAGTTATGAACATTACATTTGCTTTATTATTATTTCGTAGAAGAATGATATTCATTTCCATTCATCTTTTCCCATTACATATACTGTAAGACCACTTTTTCATTTTGCATCGTGGCAACAATGTAATTATATGTGTCAACACTGCTTTTCTTTACGCCATGTGCATATATTAGTCAGTCATTGTTCAGTGGTCACTGTATCGACAAGTATGGACCTGCTTCCCGCTGCTTGTCATATTTATGTCCGTTTGTCTTCATTATACAAGATTTTAAAGAACCTGCTAGTTTAACTTGTCACCCTCCATTACATTTATCACATGGATGTATGTGGCAGTATCACACACAGAGATGAACTGTGTTCTTAAAAGGGTTGCCTACTGCAACTCTATCTATTACAATTTAACTAAAGTCCAACTAAAGAAATTACAAAACATGATAAACAGATCAGTAAGACTGATAAAATGTGTCCCACCTAGAGAAATGATCACCCATATACTAATTGATTTATACTGGCTGGCAATAAAAGTGAGAATTGAATTTAAAATATGTACAATAACCCACCAAGTTATCAGAACCGGTCGTCGTAAATAGTTAAAAAAATTTCTACATATTGCACAGCCAACAAATTATGTCGACAAGAGAATAGTTACAGATGGCTTCAAACTGTTAGAACCTAGATATATGTCTACTTTAGGCTCCAGAGCCTTTAAATAAATATGCGGCCCCGAGACAGTATGATGAGTTCCCACGAAACATCCGAATGATTGAAGACATTAGGGCTTTCAATGGGAAACTGAACACTTTCTTATTTCAACAGTCATACAACAGTGACGATTTATCAGTAAAGGAAAATATGCGATATGAAACATTATATACTCTGACTGACCAAGGTAAAACGACAGTGGCGCTCCTATAGAGAGTGGGGTCCTCCTGCTGTATGGGGCCGGAAAAGCAACTGTCAAAGTAAAAGTAAAGTAATTATATATGGCACTCCCAAATGATTATGTGAGGGTTTCATAGCCGTGGGTGGGTATCGCAGATCCTTTAGCAGCTACCAGGCAGATGTTGGAAGATTTAGACAGACTACATCATGTCCTAGAGAACGGCAAGCACCTGTATACCAAAAATCACATGACCTTCCCTGCATCATGTAAAATGAAAAAATTAGTGACAGGGGAGGCCACCTCCACATGCAGTTGCCTACTTTTTTTGGCCACCGACAACCATTAACAAACTCCTTTGCAGAAGCCCTGCATCTGGAGTGGTAGTATCATAACTGTGGCTTTTGGGCATCAGGAAATAGCTGTAGAGGTCATTGGTTGGGGTGTAAGCGAGTAGTGAGTAGTAGGCAGTTTTGTCACCGCTCTGGCATGTCACGGTGGAGGGTGCCTGTGGCCTACCACATTCACGTCGGCTAAATTAGATGTTAGATAGCTGTCCACTTTGTCAGGAGTGTAGGCATTGATGGAGGATTTGAAGGTGGGGAACTGGGTGTCCACAATGTCGTCGACTTTGGTCATCAGGTCCTTCATAGGCTAAATATTGTCATCGGGGATGGTATCACTTACAGGCTCTGGTAGTCACCGTACCACAGGGAATGAAGTATAATTTTTATCATCTCCCTGAGGAAAAGCGAAGCCTTTTAGTTCCCCAATGTTGTTGAGAGCCAAAAAAGTTTTGCTATACGGGCTGCTGGTAATGGTGAGTACTGCTCCAGGAGGTAAGATATGAGGGCGTCCTACTTTATTTTTGCGTCCTCTTGCTTGTAGAGTCAATCACAGATTTCCTTTAAAGTCTCCTCGGTGATCGCCACGAGAACTTAATCTGCTTGGTGCTTGAGCACACCCTTGATGCGAAACAGGACTTGAGCCCTTTGGAGCCAGGTCAACGTTTCTCCTCTGCCGAAAACCTGTAGTTTCTGGGGCGTGGCGTTGATAGTAAAAGTCAGTTTCTGAGGGCAGCATCATGAAACAGTAAGATACAGGAGTGCTGGGTAAGGCAGGAGGGATCTGGGACCTCTAGTGGTCACCAATGTTGTGATGCACCAGTTAGATAATACTTGAGAAGTGGGATGAATGCAACTAACTTTATATTTCGACGGAGTATGCGTTTTTATACAACCGGTTCCAAGGAAGAATGGCAAAAAATTCAAACTCAATGAAACAAGAACATACAGGCTTAATCAATTTATTAGTGCGAGGGGAGAGCGATGACGATAATATATAAAAAAAAGAAAACAGAAATACCGATACAGTGTACGAATGTGTGATACGGATGCGGTACAGTACCAACCGTATCCATAGATATATAATAATAATAATAATAATAATAATAATAATAATAATAATAATAATAATAATAATAATAATAACTAAAGAGATTCCATATTAAGTTTTTGTTTTTATTTCCTTGGTTATAATATTTTGTAGGATGTGATAACATATTGCAATTTGTCATGAACCAAAATGGGTAACAAAACTTGTAACCTAATTTCAGTTTTCAACATGTCATTTTTCTTATTGTTATATATTACTATTTTCTCATCATAAATCCTAATTTCAATTTTTTTTTTCATGATTTTTCTATTTTATCTCGTTTGTCAAAGAAAACTAAGGACCATTCTAAATATTATTCAGGGCTTTTTCCGATGAAAAAAAAAATCATGAAAAACGACCTTTCTATAGACTAAAATCTCAGATATTTCTTTTTCAAAGAATCTGCATTTCGGCAAATGCTTGTAACTCCAGTACTTCAAGGTTGGCTTAAATTTAATTTTATATTCCAAGAACTTTCATTCACTCGTGGAATCAAAGGCAATATGACTTGATCCTCACCGAGAGAAAATTAATTTCCTTGAAAGGAAATCGTCGGTAAGAAATGTAGAAAATATTCTAGTGTTTTCTTTCATATTTCGTTTAACGTTAAATGTTTCAACGAATGTTAATTTTCATGTAAATATTATCATCATCATTGGTGAATTATACGACCTGATATTTGGGTGAAACTGAGAGTCTTTTTTAATTTAAGTCCTCTAGAACGTCTGTTAGCTGTTTATAATTTAATGTATAATTTTTCTTACTAATTATCAGGTATTTTATTTCATAATATTCCTAGTAAAGGTTGAAAGGGACAGGACAATGTCTTGGACACCAACCATATATCCATAGGATCAGCGCCCAATCCCTCTCTCCAACCAATCTAACACCATGGAAGGTCAGGTGGCTACAAGTGATTCTGATAGACCAATACATTCTCTTAAACTCTTTCTCCATTTCTCCCATAATCGATACTTGTAGAAACTAATAGGCTTGTTCGACGCTAAAACTACCAACTCACGGATGGCTAGATACTGATGTTTCTCAAAGGCTTCCACAACCCTCTCTACCATTTAGGTCTTCGAATAAAGGAATATATAAATATGCTAGGTTACCATGAAAATCTAATGTACTTTTAGCCATGTTCAAGATAGATAAGAAAACAGATATAATGATAGTAGTAATAATAAAAAAAATGATAACCTTGAAATCAAGATAACCATCTTTGCATCTACAGGGCCTAGGTTCGAGGTTCGATTTAAGGTAGAGATCTCTTCCGTTATTCCACATTGTGTGTGATGAGCTAAAACATGAATTTGGTACTTTGATAATGAACATGATGCTAAATAACTATTGTTATCTTTTTTTATTTAATTATAAGAACATATAAAATCCCCAATTATTAAGAAGCCTACTCCATTCATCAGAGAGTGGAAGAGAAAAACTTTACAAAGAAAATGATTCATTTGCTGTTATTGTTCGTATCCTTTCCTGGGTCATATTGGTCACGGATATCAGGCATTCGTTGTTCCATTAAAGGTTTTAAGGTTTAATGTCGCCCATGAATGGCAGAGGCAATAGGCAGTTCCATTGCCTTATCATGCATTGTAGATAGTTGGTTGGATAGTGCATGAGCCACCCGTTGAGATACTACCGCTAGAGAGTAATTATTGGGTTCTTTTACTGCCAGAAAGTACTACATTGGATCACTATCTCTGGTTACGGCTCATTTTGTCTTTGCTTTCACATACTCAGAATAGTTCTTATCACACTCTTCCTGTCCTCCTACACCTGACAACACCGAGATTACCAAACAATTCTTCTTCGTTCAAGGGGTTAACTACTTTGATGTAATAGTTCTGGGACTACTTTCCTCTTGGCAAGGGTAGAAGAGACTCTTTAGCTATTGTAAGCAACTCTTTTATGAGAAGGACACTCCATAATCAAATCATTTTTCTCTGGTCTTGGATAGTACCATGGCCTTCCACTGTCTTGGATTAGAGTTCTATTGCTTGAATTTTAAAGTTTTTTTAGTTTGTGCATGAAGAATCTAATTTAATGTTGTTACAGTTCTTGAAATGTTTTATTTTTATTGTTTGTTCTTCTCTTGTAGATTATTTATTTCCTTGTTTCCTTTCCTCACTGGGCTATTTTTCCCTGTTGGAGCCCTTGGGGTTATATGCATCTAGCTTTTCCAACTAAGGTTATAGCCTAGCTTGCAATGATATTAACAATAATAATGCTGGGCAAGGCCCTAGAAACTGACCATATATATATATATATATATATATATATATATATATATATATATATATACATATATATATATATATATATATATATATATATATATATATATATATATATATATATATATATATATATATATATATATATATATATATATATATATGTATATATATATATATATATATATATATATATATATATATGTGTGTGTGTCTGTCTGTTTGTATGTATATATGATCAGCGCTCAAGTTCCCTTTCCACCCAAGCTAGGACTAAGGAATGCCAGACAATGGCTGCTGATGACTCAGCAGATAGACCTATAGGCTTCCCCAACCCCGCCATCCTTAGCTCACAAATATTGTGAGATTGCAGCGACCTAACGAGTTTGAGTGGGACTCGAACCCCAGGCTAGCGATGACCGGTCAGGGACGTTACCACACAGGCCACCACATCATTCCAGGTTCTTCAACGAGACTGAAGAGTAATGCTTCCCTGCGCACATGACTGAAACAATTCTCTGTTATGGGTAAAGGGTGATTAATGCTATAGGAACTGTGGCTCTGCAGTGCTTGCGTCCAATAGGGTGTTGCTAGTACAGTATTGTAACTCAAATTCCTGCCATCGTCGTCGATTATGTATTCCTAGTGGAAATAAAGAAGACTTCTGTTGTAATTTACAAGTGATATTTCAGGACATTACATTGCATCTACTCAACTCAGATCTGATGACTGGCTTGATAACAACTGAATGCTGTCATGTAAACCATAAAAAATTATAAGGGATCGAACATAATCAAAAGTGAATCAGTACAAACGTATAAAAGAATCTAATCTCATTACTGGATATAAACTACAGTATTAGAGTTGTACTCTTCGTGTGGGATTTTATACAAAATCTAAGACTAAGATTATATTTTGAGCATAATTGAAGTCATACACGCACTGATGAAACGATGATGCCCTCGATACGTGTAGCACTATGGTATTACAAAAGTCCAAAATATTAGTTTATTCGTTTCCAAATATAGATAACATTTAATTAATGACACCCTCGACTACACTTCGTCATTTTGCATAATTATTTTTGCATACTAATTTCCCTTATGAGAATTTATCCTTTGTGAGGAAATTGTTCTATTTCTGTCATTTACACTAAGGGTTTACTTGTCACTCCCCAGTACTTTGTTCGAGATTGTTGCTCATCATCCCTACGTGAACCAAGTTGCATTTACTGCCTATGATGACATATGCTCCAGCTGTTTACAGGTGATTAGTTTTACTGATTTTGTTTATGCAAAGTCACTCCTTATTTCTTTTAGTAGTATACATTGATTATCATTCCTTCTCTGTTAACCGTTTCAATTTTTCTTTTTTATTATAAATATTTCTTATATACTCACAATAATCGTAATAATAAGTTAGTGTGATGGTCTGGCTGAAACATTACTTGAATATAATTTTCTATGAGATTTTTTTCAAAAATCATTTAGGGTCAGGATTTTAGATTTTCATCTAATACAATAATTAAAAAAAACTGTAAAATTGTTGTACATATCAACAACAACAACAACAACAACAACAACAACAACAACAACAACAACAACAACAATAATAATAACAATAATAATAATAATAATAATAATAATGATTATAATAGTAATAATAATAATAATAATAATAAATGATAAGTACTATATTTTTGCTAACTCTCAAGGTGGGAGTACTCCCTTAAATATGCGTCCTCATATAACTGTAAAAATGCATCGAAGAAATTCTTGGGTAAAATACCTCAATTTCAACCCACAGTTTTGTACAATTTTGTATAATTCTTCGTTTATTTTTCATGAAGTAAATAAATGATATCCTGGAAAAGCAAAACTAAAAGATCTAGAAATATAGAACGAAAAATTTCTATTGTGATTTTTGTCTCATTGTCAGACAAGTCTCGCAAATAAATCATGAAAAAATATGAAAAATTTTCGAATATCTGAAATATCAACATTAACAAAGATATAGATGTTTTGTACATCAAAAGATAAATATTTAATTTTTATACGATCTTTTCTTATACTTTGTTTTATTTTGTTTCTTTTTCATCAGTGAAACATGAAATAGTGAGAATATTTCTGAGAAATCTGATGGTAACTCTAGATGTTTGTATTTGAATGAATTTCTTGGATAATAATAATAATAATAATAATAATAATAATAATAATGATAATAATAATAATAATAATAATAATAATAATATTAATAAAAAAAAAAAAAAAATAATAATAATAATAATAATAATAATAATAATAATAATAATAATAATAATAATAATAATAACCTGTGTGATTGTGTATATACCATTTATTTATAATAATGAACATTGTTGTTGTTGTTGTTGTTGTTGTTGTTGTTTTCCAGATAATTGTTTTTCACAACTGAGTTAACAACAGGATAGTTTCTGTTAGTGTTATTCTAATTAGATTCCTTATGAATATTTTTTCCACTTTGGGTACTTGCAAAAATTTACATTGGTGAAAAAACTTAATTTTAGGAACAAAAAGAATAATTTTCAAAACCGAGTTTCTTCTCAAGTGTCTTCCGAGTTCATCCAAGATGAAAGAGCAGCAAAAGTCTGTGAAAAACGTTTTTTCTTAACTACACTTGAGCGGAAACATTTTTCACCTTTTTTTAATTAACTTTGGAACGAAGTCAAGGTCAAGGAGGAGTCAGTTAATCATACTTACTTTCTTAATCAAAAGGAGTTTTTCTTCTTCTTTTTCAAGAATTACTGGATTCATTTTATTCTTTAGGTTTCATCTTACTGTTACAGAAATTACTCGAGGCCTATATTTTCATTTTAGAAATTAATAATTTGCGTTTTTCAAGGTGATTCTATAAATGTATTTTTTATGGTATTCCTAATAGATTTTTTTAGATAGCTGTTTACAAACGATTCGACGCAAATTTTTGTCGAAATTTACTTACTTTCCCATGGTTAATAAAATTAAGGTAACAAATATACTGTGAACTATAATTATTTATTTTGGGACAACGATATCTATCTGAATTTATATTTAAATATCAAATGTTTTTGTTTGTGTTAACGTATAGATCATATACCACAACTGGAAATTAAAGCGCTACTCTCATTTTTCCCAGTAAGGAAAGGAAATAAGGAAAGAAAAAAACCACAAGAGAAGTATTGCATATAAAATGTTTTAAGAACAGTAATGCCATTGAAATAGATCTTTCATATATATATATATATAGTATATATATATACATATAAACTATAAAAACTTAGAATAACAAGAGGAAGGGAAATAAGACAGAAATGTACCCGAGTATAACCTCAAGCAAGAGAACTGTAAACCAAAAAACTTGGTCGTTTTTCCTTTTGAACAAGAAAGATTATTATTTTTTCCTTGACTTGGGTTAGAGTTCTCTTGCTTGAAAGTGCGTTCGGGCACACTATTCTATCTTATTTTTCTCCCTTTTGTTTTCTTTGTAGTTTTTATAGTCTATGTATGGAATATCTAATTTATTATTCTTTCTGTTTTTAAAATATTTTGTTTTGATTTTTATGGCCCTTAGGCTTATAGCAGCATGCCTATCAAACTAGGGTTATAGGTTAGCCTGTAATAATAACGATAACAATACTTAAGAAAACAGTTCACCTTTTTCTACTTGATATATTATTATTATTATTATTATTATTATTATTATTATTATTATTATTATTATTATTATTATTATTATTAAAAACAGACATTCTTCTCATCAAAATCTACTCGTTTGTAACCAAAATTAAAAAACTAGTTTCTCTCCTCCTACAACACACGTACCTGAAGCTTCTCTCCCATTAAAACCAATTGAGGCAAATTTATTCGACTCATAAATCCCCTGCAACCCTTGAAGGAGCTCTAGGAATTGGAACAAGAAGAAGGTGAAATAAAAATACAATGGCAATTGGAAGTTAAATGGAAGCCGTCTCTTTTAAGTTGCCACTTTTGTGGCATGAGGTTACAGGCACTATGGCCGGTATAGCTTGTGAAGCGGCTAGTCAATCAATTACTAGGCATTTTTTTTATTGGACTGGTTAGGTATTCTCAGGAACATTGGACTTTTAAATAAGATGTTTCATCCGAAAGCCCATGCCACGGAGCTCAGCACCTCTCTTCATCCTAGGAAAGCGTGCAACCTATTACACAATGATACACACACACACACACACATATATATATATATATATATATACAGTAAGTATATATATATATAAATATAAATATATATATATATATATATATATTTATATATATATATATAAATATATATATATATATATATAAATATATATGTATATATATATATATATATATATATTCATATGTATATACATACATATATATGTATATATATATATATATATAACTATATATATATACGCAGTATATCCATCTATCTATCTATATACATATACATATATACATATATATATATATATATATGTATATATATATATATATATATACATATATATATATATATATATATACGGTATATCTATCTATCTATCTATCTATATACATATACATATATACATACATATAAATATATATATATATATATATATATAGATATATATACAGTATATATATATATATATATATATGTATATATATATATATATATATATATATTAAATGTGTGTTTATGTGCATGTATTTTTTATTTTTTTATCTCTATATTGTGTGTATCTGTGTATGGACGTTTCAATGTAACCTAATCTCTCAAGTGATAATTATCGAACAACTCGTTTAATTCTTGGCATGAAGAAATTTTGTGGAATGGAGAATTTTTTGACGGCGTTAGTGTCTCAGAGGTGACCTTAAAAGTGTCTTCAGGCAGCCGAGATTGTCGAGTGGGGGTGTTGAGATCCTAGAAAGGATTTTTCTCTTTCTTTCTCTCGGGGGTCTTAAGATAACACGTACTGTTATAAAAAGCGATGGACAAATGTAATAATACAAGTCTTTTCGTACCTTATGACGATAATATATTGATGAGGGAGATCTATTTCTCGTAAATAATAATTTTCCTCAGAGCAATCTTTAGTCCTCTTTCATTTTCATTGCATATATTTATTTGCAGTTTCACTTAGTTCTTGATTTTCTTAATCGAGGAGCGATTATTAAGAGCTTATTGATTTTCTCAAAATCAATTTCACCAGGGTATGACTACTCGCTTCTCCCACAACCCCAAGAACTGAGAGGGGACCGAGTTGTCATAGGGTATATTATATATATATATATATATGTATATATATATATATATATATACACATATATATATGTGTATTGTGACGGAGCCGAGAGAGGGTTGTGAACTCAAAGGCAGGAAGCAATCGACTGAGTTATATTATTGTAGAACACTCTCCTTATATACAAAACCTCAAGGCAACAGGACATAACAAGTTCACAGGACAGACAATATTACAGAGGAAAAACTAGACATGAATTTTTCATGTTCGTTTGAGTGCGAGGGAAGAGTGAAGATACAAGCATAATATATACAAAAGGAATTATGTACAATTGTGTGAAAAACGGTTGGTACAGTATATATATATATATATATATATACACACACACATATATATATATATATATATAATTATATATATATATATATATATATTAATTATATATATATATATATATATATAAAATATATATATATATATATATATATATTTATTTATGTATGTATAAATATATATATATATATAATATATACATGTATATATATATATATATATACACATTTATATATATATGTATATATATATACTATATATATATATATATATGTGTGTGTGTGTGTGTGTGTGTGTATATGTGTGTATGTGTATATACTGTATATATAACACCCCCACTAATTTTAGCCACGAGCCCGTCACTGTACGTTTAGCAATGTGGTCAAGGGTGATATATATATATATATATATATATATTTATATTTATATATATATATATATATATATGTATATATATATATATATATATATAAATATATATATATATATATATATATATATATTTACATACACGCACAACCAAATCAAATCCTAGAACATCATTATGCCAATAACGTTTTAAAAGTCAAGCAATATATCTTGATCATCAGGTCTTAATCAAATATGTAGTTTCAGCAGTAGTTATGAGATCATGAGAATCTTTCTCTCTCTCTCTCTCTCTCTCTCTCTCTCTCTCTCTCTACTTCTTCTTCTTCTTCTTCTTCTTCTTCTTTTCTTCTTTTTTTTCTAAGTCGGTATCAGCAATTATTTTTCACCATGACTGGTTATGTAAGATAGAATAATGGATGATACTACATATATTTAAACGAAACACTTACCATTCTCTCTCTCTCTCTCTCTCTCTCTCTCTCTCTCTCTCTCTCTCTCTTCTTGCTTATCTAATTGAATTTGTCATTTTATTCAGTATTTGTAAATTTATGTTATTTTAAATAACCTTTTTTTTCACATATTTGTTACGAAGTTTTATGTAATCTTAGTATGCTGAACCATACGAGTAATAAACGAGGGTTTATGTAATTTATATGAGGTATTGCGTCAGTTTTTACCTTTTTTTAATGGCTCGAGGACGGAGGTGGGCGGAGTTAGCTGAGAGAGAGAGTCGCCTTGCTGCTGTGTTGGTATTCGTGGGATACATGATCGTTGGTAACCTTATGCCGCTAGGCACTACCTCAAAGCTTCTAGACTCTCTGACCTATAATAATTAAATCAATATATATATATATTCCCTTAGGAATGCGTTAAAAGCTGAAGAGATCCAGCCTATCACTTTATAGGAGCAAAAGTTCACCTTTCTCTCAAGTCCCTCGAGTGTCTGTCCTCTTCAAAGTGAGTAAGTTTTTTACCCATCATATATCATGTGCAGTGTGTTCAAACGTTAATGAAACTTTGAAGGCTAAGGTGATTCAAAATTTATTGTGTTCTTGTACGTGCTGATATTATATGATTTTTTCTATAGGGCCCTGTGAGATTCGATTACCGAGTAAGATCTAAAACACACAAGTTCATCAGTTACTTTTCTGTAAATTTTAATAAGAGTTTTCTCATTAGAGTGTTAAAGTTTTATTTATTTTCATCAAATATAGATACTGAATATTTGTATGAAATTTTTTCATAGTTTATATATGAAATCTCTATTTTGGTGTTATTTGTCTTTGAAATATTTTCCTTCAATTGTTCATTATTTCTCATATTTTTTATACATTTCCTTATTTCCTTTCTTCACTGGGCTATTTTTCCCTGTTGGAGCCCTTGGACTTAGAGCATCTTGCCTTCCCAACTAGGTTTGTAGCTTAGCTAATAATAATAATAATAATAATAATAATAATAATAATAATAATAATAATAATAATAATAATAAACTTATTCTATAATTAATTTTATGGTCATTATTTTTATTATAATTATTATTATTATTACTATTATTATTATTATTATTATTATTATTATTATTATTATTATTATTATTATTATCATTATTAAGAAGCATAAGTCAAATTCGTAGGAAACATTCCAAAGAATGATAAGGAAGTTGATGAATAAGACAGCTGTGAGATAGTAAATAAACGAACAAACAAACAGTTAAACAGAAATCAACAAATTGTGCAATTGATTGCATTGTACCAACCGTGTGTCACACAATTGTACATAATTCCTTTTGTATATATTATGCTTGTATCTGCGCTCTTCCCTCGCACTAAAACGAACATGAAAATTAACGTCTCCGGTTTTCCTCTGTGACATTGTCTGTCTTGTAAACATGTTATGTCCTGTTGCCTTGAGGTTTTGTATATAAAGGAGAGTGTTCTATAATATTATAACTCAGTTGATTGCATCCTGCCTTTGAGTTCACAACCTTCTCTCAGCCCGTCACATTGGTGACCCCGGAAGTCGACTCGCTCCCACCGCCTTCCACCCCCACCCCCTCGCCCCTTCAACGTTGGTAGTACTATGGCGGACTCTACGGCAGTTGGTGCTGCGGCCGTTCCATTCAAACTTTCATCGTTTGCCAGCGGAGAGGCGTTTGCTTGGTTTCAGCACGCAGAAGTCCAGTTTCGTATCAGGGGCGTGACTCGTTCAACCACCAAAGCGGATTATGTTCTCGCGGCGATACCCGAGGACACCTTCCCAGAAATATCCGACTGGCTTTATGAACAAGGAGACACCCCAATAGCGTATGACGCCCTCAAAACATACCTTCTGCAGCAGTACTCGCCGTCGCCAGCCGCCCGTATAGCAGGGCTTTTTCAGCTCTCTCAACAACCGTTGGGGGACGGCACTCTTCGTGAGGTGAACCTACTTGGTGCCCTTTGGATACGCCGTTTACCCGACCCTGTACGCGCTGCCATACCCGATGTCGATAGTTTACCCATAAAGGACTTGATGACCATAGCCGACGCCCTTATGGACAGCCACTTCAAGACCTCCATCAACGCCTCCACCCCTTACGACGAGGATGCCTATTCAACGTCAAACAAAGCTGACATGAATGCCGTAGGACATACACGCCTACCCCGTGACGTGCCGAAGCGCCGACAAAGCCGCCCACCACCCACCAATCGCATCCCGTGTTTCTAATCTTTTTTTTTTACAGGATGCAGGAACGGGCGTGCGATTTTTGGTAGACACGGGTGCTTGTCATTCTCTTTTGCCAAGGAAACTCTTCAAGGCACGACGTAGTCTGTCTACATCTGCCAACGTCCGCTTGGTAGCTGCCAACGGATCTGCGATACCCACCTACGGTTACGAGAACCTTACATTATTGTTCGGAAACAGTAAATTCAATTGGAAGTTTCTCGTTGGTGACGTCACAATGCCAATCCTCGGTGCGGATTTCCTCTCTCATTTCCACCTTCTGGTCGATGTCGCCCACTGACGATTGGTCAACGCAGACTCGTACTTGTCGACACCTCTTTAACCCGCCCCCTCTAACCTCGCTCTCCACATCAGCGCACCCACGGATGCCTACGCCCACCTCCTCACGTCGTACCCGGAAGTTTTCCGTCCAGAACTTCGCCAAACGCCCACGGTTCCTGCCAAGCACGGTATTTATCACCATATCAAGACGACGGGACCCCCAGTCTTCGCAAAATTCAGACGTCTGGCACCGGAACAATTGGCAGCCGCCAAACAGACGTTCGCCGAAATGGAGGAAATGGGCCTTTGCCAAAAGGCCTCCAGCCCATGGTTGTCACCCTTATACATCGTTCTGAAGAAAGACGGCTCCCTCCGTCCGTGCGGGGATTACAGGCGCCTGAACATGTAAACAGAACCGGATCACTACCCCCTCCCAAACATTGCCGACGTGACCTCCTACCTGCCTGCACAAAGCGAAGGTTTTTTCTACGCTCGACCTCTTGAAGGGGTATTATCAGGTGCCTGTGCCTATGAACCCAGAAGACATCCCCAAGACCGCCATCACCACTCCGTTTGGTACATACACCTTCAATTACTCCTTTTTTGGCCTTCGTAATGCTGGGGCAACGTTTCAACGTCTCATGGATGGCATCTTAGGGGACCTCCCTTTCTGTGTATGTTATGTGTACTACATACTTGTGTTCTCCTCCTCAAAAGAGGAACACCTCCGTCACCTGCGCATCGTGCTCGACCGCCTGCAACAAAACGGCCTTGTAGTCCGGTACGACAAGTGTACCTTTGGCGCCAACGAAGTGTCGTTCTTAGGGCACCGTATCACTCCTGAAGGAGTCCATCCCCTCCCTGAGAAGGTAGCAGCCGTTCAGAACTTCCCCGCGCCCTCGACCGTCAAAGCTCTGCAGGAATTCTTGGGCAATATCAACTATTATCACCGTTTTCTGCCAGCCATTGCCGCCACTCTTGTTCCCCTCTACGGCTCCCTCAAGGGAAAGCCAAAGGACCTGAAGTGGGGTCCTCTTCAAGAAGCCGCCTTCTGCAATGCAAAGAAGGCCCTATCAACTGCTGCGGCTCTCACTTTTCCTATCCCACACGCCCCTCTCCTTCTCTCCACCGATGCCAGCGACGTCGCTATTGGTGCAGTACTCGAGCAGGTGGTCAAAGGCTTGCCCCGCCCATTGGCCATCTTCAGCAGAAAACTGTCCAAGGCAGAATCGGGTTATTCTACCTTCGATCGAGAATTGCTGGCGGTGCACTTGGCTGTCCGTCACTTTCGCCATTTCTTAGAAGGTACGCCCTTCGTCATTCGCACAGACCACATGCCTCTGGTGCACGACTTCACTCGACAATCTGACGCCTGGTCTGCCCGTCAACGCCGACATCTCTCCGCCGTGGCTGAATACAATTGCACCCTCTAATACGTCCCTGGGAAAATGAATCCCGTTGCCGATGCCCTGTCAAGAAACACGTTGGCTGCCGTTCAACTGGGATTGGATTACAACGCCCTGGCTGAAGCCCAATGACAGGATCCAGAGTACCAAGCTTGTAGGACATCCTGCACGTCCCTCCGTTGGGAAGACTTTCCCCTCGAAGACTCCAACACCACCCTCCTCTGTGACGTCAGTACTGGTAGACCGCGACCTTGGATTCCTGCTCCCATGCAGCGACAGGTGTTTGATTCCATTCACGGCCTTTCACATCCCTCGTGCCGTTCTACTGCACAGCTGCTGAAGGCAAAGTTCATTTGGCACGGCATTTCTAAGGATGCTAAGGATTGGGTCCGCGCCCGTACTTCTTGCCAAACTTCCAAAGTACATCGACACACGGATTCAGGAGTGGGCACCTTTCCTCAACCTCAGCGTCGTTTCGCACACATTCACGTAGACGTTGTAGGCCCCCTACCCACATCACAAGGACATCGTTACCTGTTTACCGTCATCGACCGCTCCACTCGTTGGCCTAAAGCCATTCCCATGGAAACTTCAACGTCCGCCTCATGTCCATCTGCCTTACTCTCTGGATGGATTGTAAGATTTGGTATCCCTGAGCGTATTACTTCTGACAGGGGAACCACTTTCACCTCTCAATTGTGGACGTTATTAGCGAATCTCCTGAGCATCACCCTACATCAGACAACGGCCTATAATCCCGCTGCCAATGGAATGGTTGAACGTTTTCATCGCACCCTCAAAGCAGCTTTGATGTCCCGCTGCAAAGATTGCAACTGGTTTACTCAGCTTACCTGGGTCCTCCTGAGACTAAGGACCACTCCTAAAGACGCCCTCGACGTCTCGGCAGCTGAAATGGTGTATGGCGACCTGTTGGTCGTCCCTGCCGAATTTTTTCCTTCTACAACCTCCTCCGACGATCTCCAGCGCATACGTCACGTCGTGGGAAAATTCACTCCGTGCCGCCAGACTTACAAGCCCCCAGCAAAGCATCACATATCAACAGACTTGCACTCTGCAACTCACGTCTTCCTGCGCAATGACACCAGCAAGCCACCACTAACGCCCCTTACACGGGCCCTTTCCTTGTGATCCGACGCAGTACGAAAGCATTCCTCCTAAACATTCGGGGCAAAGAAAACTGGGTCACCATTGATCGTCTAAAAACCTGCTTATCTTCTGCCAGATGACCCGCCTACAGTTCGCCTCTCTAGATCAGGGCGCCCTATTTAACATGTACAGTATGTCATTTTTAGGGGGGGAGCCATGTACCAACCGTGTGTCACGCAATTGTACATAATTCCTTTTGTATATATTATGCTTGTATCTGCGCTCTTCCCTCGCACTAAAACGAACATGAAAATTCACGTCTCCGGTTTTCCTCTGTGACATTGTCTGTCTTGTAATCCTGTTATGTCCTGTTTCCTTGAGGTTTTGTATATAAAGGAGAGTGTTCTATAATATTATAACTCAGTTGATTGCATCCTGCCTTTGAGTTCACAACCTTCTCTCGGCCCGTCACAGCATCCTCAATTAAAAAAGCTATTTATAGTACACGGGTAAATAAATGTCCCTACTAAAAGGAATGTTGCTTTCAAATATTACTAAATGTTTGAAGTTTTGGTGAAAACTCAATAAAAAGGCCTTGGAGGATCCTTGAAGTGAAAAGAACGTTTTACACCTGTTTGTTGTGACTATTTATTTAGAGAAAAAAATTAAATTTCCTGACGATTTATTTCATGGGAATTTATTTGTAATTTTGAAATACATTATACTAAGCTT
>NC_090741.1:95753007-95755507 GCF_036898095.1 Palaemon carinicauda | reverse complement strand
TACGTGATTCTTCGTCGGGACTAAATTTTTTATCATGTCAGTATAAAGGTTGTGGTTAAGGAAAATTCAAATGAAAATATATCTGCATTGTTAGATGAAAAACATCCTGATTCTTAAAACTCGAAAATTCAGAATCTATATGTGTCACATGGTGCGATTAGTAGTACTATTGCCTATGACAAAATGTATTTAGCATCTTAGCAAGGATGATCAAATGGATATTCTCTATGAAAAATCCAAGGTTCCTATGGCGACTTAACCATGAAATAAACAATAGGTAGTTTCATTACTGTGGCAGTTCCAAAAGCTTAGAAGGGCATCGAGACAGTACCTTTAAGGCAAATACCCTTCCTTGGACAAGGAAGGCTTCTAAACTCATGAGTCCAGCTCTCTAAGGGAGTAAAAAGGCCTCTGATGATCTCATGGGGAAAACAACAGCCGACTATATTTACACCATCAATGATATTCATTTTATGCATGGGTAAATACACTTACATCTTACCTGCTGAACACCTGTAATTTTTGCAAACTACTTCTGATTGCTGTCGTTTCGTGTTGAGATATCTAAGACACTCTTATATCTTCCAATTTCTATGCCCTCTAAGTTCCATTATTTCTTTAATAGTTGATAAATAAAATCCCTGTAAGAAAAATCTAAACGAGGCACGCACATGGATAGGGAAAAACAGAGATGTCTCTTATAATATTTCTTACATCTCAATGGCAAAACTTCGAATCTCTAATTTGTGAGGCTTCGTTTAAAAAAGACATCCATTCCATCTACCCTACAATTGCCGTCTGATTTTTATTTCATCATCTTCTCGGTCTAATTCCTGGAGCTCCTTCAAGGGTGGCAAATAATCTATGAGTTCCATAAATTGCTTCAATTGGCCTTCATGGGTGCGTTTTTGTGTAGGGCAAGAGAAACTAGCTTTTGGATCTAAATTGCACTGACTTGTATTTTGCTTGGTAAGTTTCTGTTTTCATTTAAAGTTATTAGGATGTGTAAGAAATAATAATAATAATAATAATAATAATAATAATAATAATAATAATAATAATAATAATAATCATAATAATAATAATAATAATAATAATAATAATAAAAATAATAATAATAATAAATAATATTAATAATAATCTATGTTATCTACCATAGCACTTCCCACAATTCTGGAGGTAGCTGGCATCCAAAAAAACAAATTAATTTTTTTTTCTTTTTTTCCTTATCTCGCTCTTTTACCTTTATTACATCAATCTTCCTGTCACCTAGGATTTTCTTCATTCCATCCATCCACCCGAGCCTTGGCCTTCTCTTATATTTCTCCCATCAACTCTTGTATCCATCACCTTCTTCAGCAGTCAGTCATTTTCCATTCTCTCTACATGGCCTAACCACCTCAACACAGTCATATCCACTCTATCTGCTAATTAATTTCTCAACCAGTGAATTGTTTTTTTTTTTTTCCGAGTGATTTCAATCTTCCCGTTTTCAGGAGAAAAAAACATTCAAGGATTATGATAAGAGTGAATGTTTAGAAATACAAAGCTATTATTGTTAAGATATCTAAATATAACGATGTCAGGATGCCAAGAACTTAAAAATCGATGAATCAATCTAAATATGAATGTCGTTCTCCATTTAATTGTGGTATCTGTTCTTTACGTTGACAGCCGTAAAACACGTTTGTTGATTACGTATAGACTTAGATAAATGTTTCTATCTCATACCACAAAAATATCATTCAAAGTATATGTATGAATGCAATTTCATTAAGTATGGGAAATCAAACTGTTACCGCGTGTATGTCTGTGTAGTCTCGTGTTGAATTATGTTTGTCAATAAATCTCGTCAAAACAGTATGAATAATTTTTTTCCCTAAAAAGAATTTATTAAGATGATAATAAGATTTTTTTTTTCTGTCCCTTCTGTCAACCTCGGTAAATATTTACAAAGATCAAAATAAAATCCACTAAAAAAATTGTAAAAAAAAATTATTGATTGACTATCAAAGAAATCTACCAATTCTTGAAAGCTCCTTTTGACCAAGAAAGTAAGTATGATTACCTGACTCCTTGACTTTCCATTTCGTTCCAGAGTTAATTAAAAATGGTGAAAAATCTTTCCGCTCAAGTGTAGTTGAGATAAGACGTTTTTTTTTTTTTTTTTTTTTTTTTTTCAAAGATTTCGCTGCCGTTTCATCTTGAACAAACTAAGAAAAAACGTAAAAAGAAATGTGGTCTTCAGAAAGAATCTTTTCTTTATTCAAATGAATATCTTGTCCTAAACACAATAATTGTATATAACTAATGAAAGAAAATATTCATAAGGAATCTAATTTAATTAATTCTGACATAACTATGGTGGATTCATCAATCAAACCGTGAAAGAAAATAATCTAAGCACCAACAACAAAAACAAAGACAACAACAACAACAACAACAACAATACTTATAACTAGATCGGGCACTCGTTAAAGTGCATTCCTTTGCCACCGCC
>NC_090741.1:95745507-95748007 GCF_036898095.1 Palaemon carinicauda | reverse complement strand
TCTCAACGGGTGGCTGGTGCCCTGACCAACCCAGTACGTAACTTAGAAAGAACTCAGATACTGATGAAACTTATTTGGAATATGCTACACTTCTATGAAAGTAAAATACAGAAAGGAGAGAAGAGAAGCTTAGTAAAATGTATTTCGAAATTACAAATAAATTCCCATGAAATAAATCGTCAGAAAATTGGAAAATTTGTATAAACAAATAGTCACAGCAAATAGGAGTAAAACATTCTTTCACTTTAAGGATCCTACAGGGACTTTTTTATGGAGTTTTCACCAAAACTTCAAACATTTAGTAATATTTGAAAGCAACATTCCTTTTAGTAGCGGTATTTATTTACCCGTGTGCTATAAATAGCTTTTCTAATTGAGGATGCAATCAATTGTATAATTTATTGATTCCTATTTTACTGTTTGTTTGTTCGTTTGTTTATTTAATATCTCACAGCTGTCTTATTTATTAACTTCCTTACCATTCTATGGAATGTTTCCTACGAATTTGACTTATGCTTCTATAATAATAATAATAATAATAATAATAATAATAATAATAATAATAATAATAATAATAATAATAATAATAATAATATTATTATTATTATTATTATTATTATTATTATTATTATTATTATTATTATTAAGAATAATAATAAAAATAATAATAATAATAATTACTGTAAATTAGTTACAGATAAAGTTTATTATTATTATTATTATCATTATTATTATTATTATTATTATTATTATTATTATTATTATTATTATTATTATTATTATTATTATTATTATTATTATTGTTACTAGCTAAGCTAAAACACTAGTTGGAAAAGCAAGATGCTATAAGTCCAAGGGCTCAAACAAGGAAAAATAGCCCAGTGGAGAAAGGAAATAAGGAAATGAATAAAAGATCTGAGAAATAATGAACAATTGAAGGAAAATATTTCAAAAACAAATAATAACATCAAAGTAGATATTTCATAAATAAACTATAAAAAAAATTATGTCAGCCTGTTCAACATAAAACAGTTACTGCAAGTTTGAACTTTTGAAGTTCTACCGATTCAACTACTCGATTATAAAGATCATTCCACAAATAAGAGAATAGTTTGCAAAAAAATATAACCTATCAATGTTTACATAAAGAATCCTTCAATAAAAACTTTTCCTCGACGGATATGTTCAAAAATTATAACGCTTATGTTTATATATTACTTGATCCAAAAAAATTAAATTTCCGAGTTTTTTAACCTTGAATTAAAATAATTTGGGGATATTGGTAAATTAAAGGTATCCGTAATATTTCTCAAAACTTAGTATTGGAAAAGAGAAGTTATGCATATGTATAAAAAAATATCGTGATATAATCGTAAACCAATAGATAGTATAAAAATAAAGTAAATAGAAAATATGATTGATAAACAAGAATAATTAAAGAAGACCTTTCGATAGGATAAATTTTTGTTGTGTATCGAGATATCTAAATAATTGTGAAGTACCAAGAGTGAAGTTTTTAAATTTCATCTAGGAGTTCTAGATACAGAATTATGCTAATATTAACTGATGCTGTTTTAGGTATGTATCTATATATGTATGTTTCCATGCTGTGCATGCATACAGAGAGACACACTAACACATTATATATGTATATATATATATATATATATATATATATACACACATGGACACCAAAAAATATATTGTACATATATTAAGGCTGACAAGCTACATAACCTCCTGAGTTCCAGACTCATCTGTTGTTTTTACACAAATATATTACACTTGATTATATGACTCTGAGTCGGCAATATATAAAATCTCTGAATATCCAAAGGTCTCTTATGTACACTCAAAACAAACTAGGTAATTATTATTAAGAACTTCTCAAAACAACCTCTTACTTTGATTCTCAAACAGAGATATGAGAGAGCTCTGAAAGAAATAGTGGGGATCGAAAAAATACACTCTGTACAAAAATTGATATAATCTAAAAAAACTTACAACATTGATACGGAAAATTATTATCAAAATTAACTACTCAAAATATTAAATCTGAACAAAAACTAGACTAAGACAAGAAAGTCTTACACTCTGAAGATTATATGATCACTTGACTCGAAATATCAAATCTGAACAAAACCTTAGACTAAGACAAGAAATTATTCTACACTGGAAATTGTATAATCACTTGTTTTACTGGAAATTAGATTTCACATAAATATTTAATCTTGATACTTGATGAAAATAATTAAAACTTTAACACTCTAATGAGTAAACTCTTATTAAAATTTACAGATTACACTCGGTAATCGAAGAGTTAATCCAAAATAGATACACCTCACTGCCCTTACCTAAA
Organism: Palaemon carinicauda; assembly: GCF_036898095.1. Lineage (NCBI taxonomy): Eukaryota > Metazoa > Arthropoda > Malacostraca > Decapoda > Palaemonidae > Palaemon > Palaemon carinicauda. Next base: position 95,745,648 of record NC_090741.1, on the reverse strand, counting down.
TCTCACACGGCCATTTACAAGAAATTTATATAATATCAGCACATACAATAACACAATAAATTGAATCACCTTCGCCTTCAAAGTTTCATTAACGTTTCAACACACTGCACATGATTTATGATGGGTAAAAAACTTATTTTG
>NC_090741.1:95725507-95743007 GCF_036898095.1 Palaemon carinicauda | reverse complement strand
TGATGATGATGATGATGATGATGATGATGATAATAATAATAACAATAATATCAAGTAGAAAACAGTGAACTGTTTTCTCAAGTATTATTATCATTATTATTACAGACTAACCTATAACCCTAGTTGGATAGGCATGCTGCTATAACCCCAAAGGCAGGAGAAAATGCCATAAAAAATCAAAACAAAATATTCAAAAAACAAAAAGAATAACAAATTAGACTATAAAAACTTAAAAGAAAACAAAAGGAAGAAAAATAAGATAGAATAGTGTGCCCGAATGCACCTTCAAGCAGGAGAACTCTAACCCAAGCCAAGGAAAAAAAATAATCTTTCTTGTTTCATAAGGAAAAACGATCACGTTTTGTGGTTTACAGTTCTCTTGCTTGAGGGTACACTCAGGTATATTTCTCTCTTATTTCCCTTCCTCTTGTTATTCTAATTGTTTATAGTTTATATATATGAAAGATCTATTTCAATGTTATTATTGTTCTTAAAACATTTTATATGCAACACTTCTCTTATGGTTTTTTTCTTTCCTTATTTCCTTTCCTTACTAGGATATTTTTCCCTGCTGGAGACCTTGGGCTTAGAGCATCCTGCTTTTCAAACTAGGGTTGTATATTAGCTAGCACTAATAATAATAATGTAAATGCGAAGTAGCAAAAATACGTAACAACGTTGACAGAAATAAAAAAAAAAAATGAGAGTAGAGCTTTAATTTCCAATTGTGGTATATAATCTATACGTTGTCACACACAAAAAATTTTAATATTTAAATATAAATCCAGATAGATATTGTTGTCCCAAAATAAAAAATTATAGTTTACAGTATATTTGTTACCTTAATTTTATTAACTATGGGATTGTAAGTAAATTTCGACAAACATTTGCGTCGAATCGTTTGTAAACTGCTATCTAAAAAAAAATCTACTGGGAATACCAGAAAACTTCCCTTATAGAATCACCTTGAATAACGCAAATTATTAATTTCTAAGATGAAAATATAGGCCTCGAGTAATTTCTGTAACAGTAAGTTGAAACCTAAAGAATAAAATGAATCCAGTAATTCTTGAAAAAGAAGAAAAACTCATTTTGATTAAGAAAGTAAGTATGATCAACTGACTCCTCCTTGACCTTGACTTCGTTCCAAAGTTGATTAAAAGAGATGAAAAATGTTCTCGCTCAAGTGCAGTTAAGAAAAGACGTTTTTCAAAGACTTTTGCTGCTCTTTCATCTCGGACGAAATCGGAAGAAACTTGAGAAGAAAAGTGGTTTTGAAAATTATTCTTTTTCTTCCTAAAATTAAGTTTTTTTTCACCAATGTAAATTTTTGCAAATACTCAAAGTGGAAAAAATATTCACAAGGAATCTAATTAAAATAACTCTAACGGAAGCTATTCTGTTGTTAACTAAGTTGTGAAAAGTAATTATCTGGGAAACAACAACAACAACAACAACAATGTTCATTATTATAAATTAAATGGTATTTACATAATCACACATATTATTATTATTATTATTATTATTATTATTATTATTATTATTATTATTATTATTATTATTATTATTATTATTATTATTATTATTATTATTATTATTATTATTATCCAGGGAATTCATTCAAATACAAACATCTAGAGTTACCATCAGATTTCACACAAATATTCTCACTATTTCATGTTTCACTGATGAAAAAGAAAGAAAATAAAACAAAGTGTAAGAAAAGCTCGTATAAAAATTAAATATTTATCTTTTGATGTACAAAATATATATATCTTTGTTAATGTTGATATTTCAGATATTCGAAAATCTGTCATATTTTTACATAATTTATTTGCGAGTCTTATCTGACAATTAGACAAAAATCACGATGGGAATTTTTCGTTTTATATTTCTAGATCTTTTAGTTTTGCTTCGCCCGGAAATCCTTTATTTGCTTCATAAAAAAGTGAACGAAGAATTATACAAAATTGTACAAAACTGTGGGATAAAATTAATGTATTTTACCCAAGAATTTCTTTGATGCATTTTTTTACAGTTATATGAGGGACGCATATTTAAGGGAGTACTCCCACCTTAAGAGTTAGCAAAAATATAGTACTTATCATTTATTATTATTATTACTATTATTATTACTATTATTATTATTATTATTATTATTATTATTATTATTATTATTATTATTTGTTGTTGTTGTTGTTGTTGTTGTTGTTGTTGATATGTACAACAATTTTACAGTTTTTTTTTTATTATTGTATTAGATGAAAATTTAAAATGCTGACCCTAAATGAAATTGGAAAAAAAATCTCATAGAAAATTATTTTCAAGTAATGTTTCAGCCATCACACTTACTTATCATTACGATTATTATGAGTATATAAGAAATATTTATAATGAAAAAAAAGATAAATTGAAACGGTTAACAGAGAAGGAATGATAATCAATTTACACTATTAAAAGAAATAAGAAGTTACTTTGCATAAACAAAATTAGTAAAACTGATCACCTGTAAGCACCTGGAGCATGTCATCATAGGCAGTAAATGCAACTTGGTTCACGTAGGGGTGATGAGCAACAATCTCGAACAAAGTACTGGGGAATGACAAATAAACCCTTAGCGTAAATGACAGAAATAGAACAATTTCCTCACAAAGGATAAATTCTAAGAAGGGAAATTAGTATGCAAAAATAATTTTGCAAAATGACGAAGTGTAGTCGAGGGTGTCATTAATTAAATGCTATCTATACTTAGAAACGAATAATCTAATATTTTAGACTTTTGTAATACCCTAGTGCTACATGTATCGAGAGCATCATCATTTTATTAGTACGTGTATGACTTCAATTATGCTCGAGATATAATCTTAGTCTTAGATTTTATATAAACTCCCACAAGAAGAGTAAAACTCTAATACTGTGATTTATATCCAAGTAATGAGATTAGATTCTGTTATACGTTTATACTGATTCACTTTTGTTTATGTTCGATCCCTTATAATTTTCCATCGTTTACATGACAGCATTCAGTTGTTATCCAGTATGGCATCAGAGTTGAGTAGATGCAATGTAAAGTCCTAAAATATCAATTGTAAATTACAACAGAAGTCTTCTTTATTTCCACTAGGAATACATAATCGACGATGATGACAGGAATTTAAGTTACTATATTAGCAACACCTTATTGGACGCAAGCTCTGCAAAGCCACAGTTCCGATAGTATTAATCACCCTTGACCCATAACAGAGAGTAGTTTTAGTCACGTGCGCAGGGAATGATTACTCTTCAGATTCGTTGAAGAACCTGGAATAATGTGGGAACGTCCCTGACTGGTGATCGCCAGATTGGGGTACGAGTCCCGCTCAAACTCGTTAGTTCCTTTGGTCGCTGCAATCTAACAATCTTTGTAAGCTAAGGACGGCGGGGTTGGGGAAGCCTATAGGTGCATCTGCTGACACATCAGCAGCCATTCTCTGGCACTCCTTGGTCCTAGCTTGGGTGGAAAGGGAACTTGAGCGCTGACCATATATACATACATGCATACATACATACTTACACACATCTTTATATATATATATATATATATATATACATATATATATATATATATATATATAGATAGATAGATAGATAGATAGATAGATATACATATATATATAAATAAATAAATATATATATATATATATATATATAAATATATATATATATATATATATGTTTATCTATCTATATATATATATATGTATATATATATATATATATATAGATAGATAGATATACATGTATATATATATATATATATATGTATATCTATCTATCTATCTATATATATATATATATATATATATGTATATCTATCTATCTATCTATATATATATATATATATATATGTATATATATACATATATATAGATAGATATACATATATATAGGTAGATATATATATATATATATATATGTATATATACATATATATATATATATATATATATATACATATTTTTATATACACTGTATATATATATATATATATATCTACATCATGTATCTACATCCTGTGAGACATCGACAAAGAGATGGAGCTGGAGGGAGAGTGACTGCTCCCCGCACTCCAGTTTTGGGGTGTTTGAATGTGCGTGGATGTAGTAAAATAGAGAGTAAAAGATTTGAAATTGGAAGTATGTTGAGGAATAGAAAGATGGATGTATTGGCTTTGTGTGAGACAAAGATAAAAGGAAAGGGTGAAGTAATGTTTGGTGAAATGTCTGGTAGAGTGTCTGGGATTGAAAGGGGAAGAGCGAGAGAGGGTGTGGCCTTATTTCTGAGTGAATGGATGACAGGTAAAGTAGTGGAATGGAAGGAGATATCATCTAGGTTAATGTCGGTAAGGGTTAGGTTGGGTAGGGAATGTTGGGCGTTTGTCAGTGCGTATGGGCCAGGTAGTGAGAAAAATGAAGAAGAGAGGAATGAGTTCTGGAATGAATTAACTAGGTGTGTAGAAGGACTGGGTAGAAGGAATTATGTAGTTGTCATGGGTGACTTAAATGCTAGAGTGGGCGCTGGAGAGGTAGAAGGTGTCATTGGGAAGTATGGCGTACCAGGTGAAAATGAGAGTGGTGAGACACTGGTAGATATGTGTGTTGAGCAAGAAATGGGGATAAGTAATAGCTTTTTCAAAAAGAAAGATAAAAATAAATATACATGAGTAAGAGTGGCAAATAGAAGAGTAGTAAAAAGGGCATTAATGGATTATGTGTTGATAACTAAAAGAATGTTAAGAAGATTGAAAGACGTGCACGTGTTTAGGGGTATGGCTAACGGTATGTCTGATTATTTTTTGGTGGAAGAAAAATTAGTTGTAGCAAAAGAGTGGGGGAATAGAGTAGGTGGATGTAAAAGGGATATAGTGAGGGTTGAAGAGTTAATAAAACCGGGGATAAAAAGTAAATATCAGGAAAGGTTGAAAATGACATATGACGAAGTGAAAGTAAGAGAAACTGGTAATATAGAGGAGGAGTGGAAGTTAGTAAAAGAAAATTTTGTTGGGATTGCAAGTGATTTGTGTGACAAGAAGGTTGTTGGAGGCAGCATGAGGAAGGGCAGTGAATGGTGGAATGAAGGAGTGAAGGTAAAAGTGGAAGAGAAAAAGAGGGCTTTTGAAGAATGGCTGCAGAGTAATAGTATCAAGAAGTATGAAAAATGGAAACTGGAGAATTTGCCATAAACAAATTTGCCGTTGTACAATTGATTGTAAGACATTTTGCCGTAAGAAAAATTGCCGTACTGATATTTTGCCGCAGGGACATTTCGCCGTAAAATGTATATGCTTTGTCATGTATAGATTAAAAAAAAGAATGAGAGAGAGAGAGAGAGAGAGAGAGAGAGAGAGAGAGAGAGAGAGAGAGAGAGAGAGAGAGGAGGGTCGTTATAAATTTTGACACCCGTCGTTAAATGTTTAAATGAGGTCATTACAAATTCTGTAGTTTACCATATTTTTAATTTTTTATTTTTTTCTTAAACCTTTGTATTATCTACTGTTATCAGTTGAAACTCAAACCCCTACGATGCCGTACACTATCAAAAGCACCGGAGGTAGTGATAAGGTCGTAGATGATTCCAACTTCATTTACAGGCAAGAAAGAGAATATGGAGGCAAAGTTTATTGGAACTGTGTTGAAAAAACTGCAAGAAAGAGTACATACAAGGCGGAATATTGAAGAGATTTCACTAGTAGAACTGTAAGTGAGCGTACCCATCCAGCGAACCCAAGCAAACATAAAATGCAAAAAAACAATTGCACATATGAAAGAAAATGCACTGAAATCACATCTAGCTTCAAGACCATTGATTGGTGCTGCATGCGACGAATTAGAAAATGCAGGACGCTCTCTTATGCCATCAACTTCAAATTTGTCAAGAAACATAAGAAGATGGAGACAAAAAGAAGAAAAGGCCCCTCCTATTCCAAGAACAAGAATCGGTTATGTAATTCCCGAAGAATTTGCGTGTTTACAGAACGGAGAAAGATTTTTACTTTGTGATAGTGTAATGGAAGATGAAAACAGAATGTTGATCTTTGGTACGATTGCAGGGTTACACGATCTAGAAAGACATACAATTGGGAATGCAATGAATCATTTAAGGTTTGTCCTAAAATCTTCTATCAGTTATATACGTTTTTTCAAAAGGTTAAAGATTTACTCGAGTCCCTAGAACCTGAAAATCTAATGATTGATTTCGAACTAGCTAGTTTTCTTAGTTTTTCTGACATTTTCCCTTCTGCAAATGTAACAGGCTGTTATTTTCATTTCTGTAAGAATGTTTACAGGAAAGTGACAGATATTGAGCTTAAGGTTTGATATAAAAGTGGTTGTGCTTTTAATTTTAAAGTAAAGTGCGTTATGGCACTTACATTCATACCGCCTTCAGACATCATTGATGCATTTATAGAGTTGGTTGATGACGATGACTTACCACAAGAACTAGTTGCATATTTTGAAACTCATTACATTGGGGAAGACAGAGGGAGGGGACCTCGTCGTCGTAGAGTTTCTCCAACTTTTCCTATCGAACTTTGGAATGTTTATCAAAGAACCCTAGATCAGCTGGCTAATACCAACAATGGAGTAGAAGGGTTCCATAATTCGCTTCAAGCATATGTGACCAATACGCATCCAAATTTATGGAAACTCATCAATGTATTGGAAAATTGAAAATATCTTTCTAAAAAGAAGATAATTGATGCAGAAAGAGGTGAAACAGCAGTCAAGAAACAACACAAAAATGTTTTTATTCGCATACTAAGTATTGTCAGAGGTTATGATCAAAATGCAAAACATTATTTACGGGCAATTGCTATGAACTTACATGATTTTTAGCTTTTAATTTTTTTTAGAAAACTTCTTAAATAAAGTGTGTGGTCTTCATATTTTCTTAGCCTTTTCTTATATACAATTATAATTAAATGAATACATGAAAATCAATGAAAAGTGATATACTTGGAAATAACTATAAGAATATAGTTACAATAATCTCCAAAAGAAATAAGCTAAAAACTAAAATATACATTTTACGGCGAAATGTCCTTGCGGCAAAATATCCGTACGGCAAGTTTTCTTACGGCGAAATGTCCTTGCGGCAAAATATCCGTACGGCAAGTTTTCTTACGGCGAAAAGTCTTATAATCAATTGTCCTACGGCAAATTTGTTTACGGCGAATTGTCCTAGCTCCATGAAAAATATAGAGAGAAAAATGTGGGAGTAAAGCGCAAGGTACGTGAGGCAAAGAGGGCAGCTGACCTGAGGTGGGGTCAGGGATTGGGTCATTCATATGAAGAGAATAAGAAGAAGTTTTGTAAAGAAGTGAAGAGAGTAAGGAAGGCTGGTTCAAGAATCGAGGAGACAGTGAAAGATGGAAATGGAAGGTTGTTAAAAGGAGAGGAGGCAAGGAAAAGATGGGCGGAATATTTTGAGAGTATACTGAACGTTGAGGATAATAGAGAGGCAGATATAATTGCTGTTGCAGGTGTTGAAGTGCCAGTGATGGGAGATGAAAATGAGAGAGAGATTACAATAGATGAAGTGAGGAGAGCACTAGATGAAACGAGAGTAGGAAAAACGTCTGATATGGATGGTGTGAGAGCTGAGATGTTGAAGGAAGGGGGAGTGACTGTATTTGAATGGTTGGTGAGACTGTTTAATATGTGTTTTGTGTTGTCAATGGTACCAGTAGATTGGGTTTATGAATGCATTGTACCACTATATAAGGGTAAGGTTGATGTGCATGAGTGTTGTAATTCAAGAGGTATTAGTTTGTTGAGTGTAGTTGGAAAAGTGTATGGTAGGGTGTTGATTAATAGGATTAAGGATAAAACAGAGAATTCAATCTTAGAATTACAGGGGGGTTTTAGAAGAGGTAGGGGTTGTATGAATCAGATTTTTATAGTAAGGCAGATATGCAAGAAATATTTAGCAAAAGGTAAGGAGGTGTATGTTGCGTTTATGGATCTGGAGAAAGCGTATGATAGAGTTGATAGGGAAGCAATGTGAAATGTGATGAGGTTATATGGAGTTGGTGGAAGGTTGTTGCAAGCAGTGAAAAGTTTCTACAAAGGTAGTAAAGCATGTATTAGGATAGAAAATGAAGTGAGTGATTGGTTTCCAGTGAGAGTGGGGCTGAGACAGGGATGTGTGATTTCGCTGTGGTTGTTTAACTTTTATGTTGATGGAGTGGTGAGAGAGGTGAATGCTCGAGTGCTTGGACGAGGATTAAAACTGGTAGACGTGAATGACCATGAATGGGAGGTAAATCAGTTGTTCTTTGCGGATGATACTGTACTGGTTGCAGACACAAAAGAGAAGCTTGGCTGATTAGTGACAGAATTTGGAAGAGTGTGTGAGAGAAGGATGTTGAGAGTTGATGTGGGTAAGAGTAAGGTCATTAGATGTACGAGAAGGGAAGGTGGTGCAAGGTTGAATGTCATGTTGAATGGAGAGTTACTCGAGGAAGTGGATCAGTTTAAGTACTTGAGCTCTGTTGTTGCAGCAAATGGTGGAGCGGAAGTAGATGTACGTCAGAGAGTGAATGAAGGTTGCAAAGTGTTAGGGGTATTTAAGAGAGTTCTATATGAGAAAGTGATTGTACCAACTGTGATGTATGGATCGGAGTTGTGGGGAATGAAAGTGATGGAGAGACAGAAATTGAATGTGTTTAAGATGAAGTGTCTAAGGAGTATGGCTGGTGTATCTCGAATAGATAGGGTTAGGAACGAAGTGGTGAGAGTGAGAACAGGTGTAAGAAATGAGATAGCAGCTAGAGTGGATATGAATGTGTTGAGGTGGTTTGGCCATGTTGAGAAAATGGAAAATGGCTGTCTGCTAAAGAAGGTGAATGCAAGAGTTGATGGGAGAAGTACAAGAAGAAGGCCAAGGTTTGGGTGGATGGATGGAGTGAAGGAAGCTTTGGGTGATAGGAGGATAGATGTGAGAGAGGCAAGAGCGCGTGCTAGAAATAGGAATGAATGGCGAGTTATTGTGACGCAGTTCCGGTAGGCCCTGCTGCTTCCTCCGATGTCTTAGATGACCGCGGAGGTAGCAGCAGTAGGAGATTCAGCATTATGAAGCTTCATCTGTGGTGGATAATGTGGGAGTGTGGGCTGTGGCACCCTAGCAGTACCAGCTGAACTCGGTTGAGTCCCTTGTCAGGCTGCGAGGAACGTAGAGAGTAGAGGTCCCCACCCCGTTTTTTTTTTTTTTTTTCATTTGTTGAAGTCGGCTACCCCCAAAAATTAGGGGAAGTGCCTTGGTATATGTATATATATATATATATATATATATATATATATATATATATATATATATATATATATATATATATATATATATATATATATATATATATATATATATATATATATATATATATATTTAGTCTCTAGGGCCTTGCCCAGCATTATTATTCCTAATATCATTACAAACTAGGCTATAACCTTAGTTCAAAAAGCTACATGCATATAAGCCCAAGGGCTCCAACAGGGAAAAATAGCCAAGTGAGGAAAGGAAACATGGAAATTAATAATCTACAAAAGAAGAATAAAAAATCAAAATAATACATTTCATGAACTGCAACAACATTAAATTAGATTCTGCATACATAAACTACAAAAATTTTAAAATTCATGAGGAAGCAAAATAAGATAAAACTGTATGCCCAGGATACGCTTATGCAAGAGAACTCTAATCCAAGACAGTGGAAGACCATGGTAGAGATGCTATGGCACTATTCAAGACCAGAGAAAAATGATTTGATTATGGAGTGTCCTTCCCATAGAAGAGTTGCTTGCTATAGCTAAAGAGTCTCTTCTACCCTTGCCAAGAGGAAAGTAGTCCCAGAACTATTACATCAAAGTAGTTAACCCCTTGAACGAAGAAGAATTGTTTGATAATCTCAGTGTTGTCAGGTTTATGAGGATAGGGAGTGTGATAAGAATAGGCCAGACTATTTTGAGTATGTGTAAGCAAAGACAAAATGAGGCGTAACCAGAGAGAGGGATCAAATGTAGTACTGTCTAGCCAGTAAAAGAACCCAATAATTACTCTCTAGCGGTAGGATCTCAACGGGTGGCTCGTTCACTATCCAACCAACTATCTACAATGCATGATAAGGCAATGTCACTGCCTCTTGCCTCTGCCATTCATGGGTGACATTAAACCTTAAAACCTTTAAAGGAACAACGAATGCCTGATATCTGTGACCAATACGACCCAGGAAATGATACGAACAATAACAGCAAATGAATCATTTTCGTTGTAAAGTTTTTCTCTTTCACTCTCTGATGAAGTGAATAGGCTTCGTAATACTTGGGGATTTTATATGTTCTTATAATTAAATAAAAAAAAAAGATAACAATAGTTTTTTAGCATCATGTTCATTATGAAAGTACCAAATTCGTGTTTTAGCTCATCAGACACAATGTGGAATAACGGAAGAGATCTCTACCTTAAATCGAACCTCGAACCTAGGCCCTGCAGTTGCAAAGATGGTTATCTTTACTTCAAGGTTATCATTTTTTTTTGTTATTGATACTATCATTATAACTGTTTTCTTATCTATCTTGAACATGGCTAAAAGTACATTAGACTTTCATGGTAACCTAGCATAATTACATATTCATTTATTCAAAGACCTAAATGGTAGAGAGGGTTGTGGAAGCCTTTGAGAAACATCTGTATCTAGCCATCCGTGAGTTGGTAGTTCGAGCGTCGAACAAGCCTAATAGTTTCTAATAATGTCGATTTTGGGAGATATGGATGAAGATTTTAAGAGAATGTATGGGTCTATCAGAATCACTAGTAGTCACCTGGCTTACCCTGGTGTTAGATTGGTTGGAGAGAGGGCTTGGGCGCTGATCCTATGGATATATGGTTGGTGTCCAAGACATTGTCCTGTCCCTTGCCTCTGCCGCTCATGAGTGACCTTTATAAACTATCAACCTTTACTAGGAATATTATGAAATAAAATACCTGATAATTAGTAAGAAAAATTATACATGAAATTATATACAGCTAACAGACGTTCTAGAGAACTTAGACTAAAAAAGACATTCAGTTTCACCCAAATATCAGGTCGTATAATTCACCAATGATGATGATAATACTTACATGAAAATTAACATTCATTGAAACATTTAACGTTGAAAGAAATATGAGAGAAAAAACTGAAATATTTTTTACAATTCTTCCCGACGATTTCCTTTCAAGGAAATCAATTTTCTCTCGGATACGATCAAGTCATACTGCCTTTGATTCCACGATTGAATGAAAGTTCTTGGAATATAATATTAAATTTATATCAACCTTGAAGTACTGGAGTTACAAGCATTTGCCGAGATACAGATTCTTTAAAAAAGAAATATCTGAGATTTTAGTCTATGGAAAGGTCCTTTTTCATGATTTCCTTTTTTTTCTTTTTTTTCTTTTCTGTTTATCAGAAAAAGCCCTGAATAATATCAAGAATGGTCCTTAGTTTTCTTTGACAAACGAAATAAAATAAAAAAATCATGAAAAATAGATTGAAATTAGGATTTATGATGAGCAACTAATGATATATACCAATAAGAAAAATGACATGTTGAAAACTGAAATTAGGTTACAAGTTTTGTTATCCATTTTGGTTCATGACCGTCAGCCAAATTGCAACATGTTTTCACATCCTACAAAATACTATGATCCAAGAAATACAAATAAAAACTTAATATGGAATATCTTTAGTTACTATTATTATTATTATTATTATCATTATTATTATTATTATTATTATCATTATTATTATTATATATTTATGGATATGGTTGGTACTGTACCGCATCCGTATCACACATTCATACACTCTATCGGTATTCCTGTTTTTTTTTTTTTCACATATATTATTGTCATCACTCTCCCCTCACATTAAATAAACTTGATTAAGCCTGTATGTTCTTGTATCATTGAGTTTGAATTTCTGTGTCGTTCTTCCTTGGGACCGGTTGTATAAAAACGCATACTCCGTCGAAATATAAAGTTATTTGCATTCATCCCACTTCTCAAGTATTACCTAACTGGTGCATTAGCACATTGGTGACCACTAAGGGTCCCAGCTCCCTCCCGCCTTACCCAGCACTCCTGTATCTTACTGCTTCATGATGCTGCCCTCAGACACTGCCTTTTACTATCAACGCCACGCCCTAGAAACTACAGTCTTTCGGCAGAGCAGAAACGTTCACCTGGTTCCAAAGTGCTCAAGTCTTGTTTCGCATCAAGGGTGTGCTCAAGCACCAAGCAGATTAAGTTCTGGCGGCGATCGCCGAGGAGACTTTCCCGGAAATCTGTAATTGACTGTGCAAGCAAGGGGATGCAAAAATAAAGTAGGAAGCCCTCATATCTTACCTCCTGGAGCAGTACTCACCATAGACAGCCGCCCGCATAGCAAAACTTTTTTGGCTCTCAACAACATTGGGGAACCAAAAGGCTTTGCTTCCCCTCAGGGAGATGATCAGAAATATACTTCTTTCCCTTTGGTATGGCGCCTACCAGAGCCTGTAAGTGATACCATCCCCGATGTCAATATTTAGCCTATGGAGGACCTGATGACCAAAGTCGACGACATTGTGGACACCCAGTTCCCCACCTTCAAGTCCTCCATCAATGCCTACACTCCTGACAAAGTGGACAGCTATCTAACATCCACTTAAGCCTACGTGAATGTGGTAGGACACAGGCACCTTCCCCGTGACATGCCCGAGCGGTGACAAAAGTGCCTACCACCCACCACTCGCTTACGCCCCAACAAATGACCTCTACAGCTATTTCCTGATGCCCACAAATCACAGTTATGATACTACCACTCCAGATTCAGGGCTTCTGCAAAGGAATTTGTTAATGGTTGTCGGTGGCCAAAAAAACTTGTAAGTAGGCTACTGCATATGGAGGTGGCCTCCCCTGTCACTAATATTTTCCTTTTACATGATGCACGGAGGGTCATGTGATTTTTGGTAGAACAACGGGTGCTTGCCGTTCTCTAGGACATGATGTAGTCTGTCTATAAATCTACCAGCATCTGCCTGGTAGCTGCTATTAGATCTGCGATACCCACCCACGGTTATGAAACCCTCACATAATCATTTGCGAGTGCCATATATAATTACTTTACTTTTACATTGACAGTTGCTTTCCCGGCCCCATACAGCAGGAGGACCCCACTCTCTACAGGACCTCCAGTGTCGTTTTACCTTGTTCAGTCAGAGTATATAAAGTTTCATATCGCATATTTTCATTTACTGTTAAATCGTCACTGTTGTATGACTGTTGAAATAAGAAAGTCTTCAGTTTCCCATTGAAAGCCTTAATGTCTTCAATCATTCGGATGTTTCGTAGGAATTCATTATACAGTCTTGGGGCCGCATATTTAAAGGCACTGGAGCCTAAAGTAGACATATATCTAGGTTCTAACAGTTTGAAGCCATCTGTAACTATTCTCTTGTCGACACGATTTGTTGGCTGTGCAATATGTAGAAATTCTCTTAACTATTTACGACGACCGGTTCTGATAAGAGTGTGGGTTATTGTACATATTTTATATTCAATTCTTGCTTTTATTGGCAGCCAGTATAAATCAGGTAGTATATGGGTGATCATTTCTCTAGGTGGGACACCTTTTATCAGTCTTACTCCTCTGTTTATCATATTTTGTAATTTCTTTAGTTGGACTTTTGATAAATTGTAATAGAGTTGCAGTAGGCAACCCTTTTAATAACACAGTTCATCACAAGTTTCTCTACAGAATTTTTTTTCAGGTACTTCTTTATAAACGCAATATTTCATAGATGATAACCAGAGGTTTTTTTATTTCATCATTTATTTGGGCATCTAGAGACATGTTACAGTCAAGAAATGCACCTAGATCTCTAACTTTACTAGATATCGGTACTGAGTAATTGTTTATGTTCATTTGAATACCACCCAAGTTTTTCACAATGTTTCTCTTATTCACCACCATGAATTCAGTTTTGTTCTCATTTAATTTTAGTTGTTTAAATGTCATCCAATCTCTAACACTATCAAGGATTCGGTTTAGAGTTTCAGTAGTGTCATGTATATCATTTATGGGGAAGTAAAAATGTGTGTCATCTGCAAAAAGTTTAAACTTCTGGCCATGCCTTTGTAGCATTTTCGATAGACGAATAGTATAGATACAGAATAAGATTGGGGCAAGTACACTCTCATGGGGTTCCCCTCTGTTTACGGGTTCATATGATGAATAAGATTTTCCAATTTTATCAAAAACAGCACTGAGATCGACCAGTATTAAAATACCACATTTCATTTTCATCCATTATTTCCAACATATCATTCACAACAGAGCAGATGGCTGCCTCCGTAGAGTATAGTTTTCTGTAAGCAGATTGGTTGTCAGGCAAAGCTTCTATTACTTCTAAGTGACTGACTAGTTGCTCAAGAATTACGTATTCAAGCAGTTTTGAAATAAAGGATATATTTGAAATAGGTCTATATGAGCTTAATTCCTGGTAGGCCAGTGCATTTTTCAGAACTGGTGTGACTATAGCCATTTTCTCAGATTTAGGAAACTTACATTCATCAATGCTTGCATTTGCTATTATCATTATTATTTCGGCTTGACTAGAAAAGTTTATCTCTCCAATTACTTCAGATACTGGCACAGAATCGATCGCGCACTTTGTTCTCTTTGCTCTCTTGATAATTCTGATGTCATCTTGTGTTATGTTGTTCAATCTTATTAATTTTGTCTGTGTGCCTGGTGTATCATTAATCTGATGTTGAGTATTTACAAATGACATAGTTATATTTTAGATTTTGTTTTTAAAGAATACTAGAAAAATGGAAGTTTCTTGCGGCTGACGTCACATTGCCAATCCTCAGTACGGATTTCCTTTCACATTTCCAACTCCTGGTTGATGTCACTCACCGTCGTTTAGTCAACTCCGATTCACTCTTCTCGACACCTCCCCAACATGTCCCCTCTGACTTAGGTCTCCACATCAGCGCATCGATGGATGCCTACACCCACCTCCTCTTACCGGGAAGTTTTCTGTTTGAAAATTTCTCAAATGCCCACGGTTAGTGCTAAACACAGTATTTATCTCCATATCAAGCAACGAGGCACTGGATTGTTTGGCAGCCGCTAAACAAACGTTTGCTGAAATGGAGGAGATGGGCCTTCGCCGAAAGGCATTAAGCACATGGTCGTCACCCTTACACATCGTTCTGAAGAAAGACGGCTCATTGCGTCTGTAAGGGTATTACAGGTGCCTGATGACAAGAACAGAACCGGATCACTTCCCCATAAAGAACATCGTTGATGGGGCCTCTTACTTGCAAAAATGGTAGGTTTTCCCCTAGATTGATCTCCTAAAAGGGTATTATAAGGTGCCCATGAACCCAGATGACATCCTTAAGACTGTTATCACTACCCACTTTGGTACATACAACTGCAATTACTCCTGATTTGGCCTTGATAATGCTGGGGGCACTTTTCAAAGTCTCATGAATGGCTTCTCAGGGGAACACCCCTTATTATCGTTATCGCTCTCCCCTCGCACTGATAACATGTTTAAGCCTGTTTTTCTTGCATCATTATGTTTGTATTTCTATACGGTTCTTTCTTGGAATGGGTTGTATATAAACTCATGTCCCATCATAATGAAGTTAGTTGCACTCATCCCATGTCTCATTTATTACCAACCTGGTACATTGGTAAAGTACACCTACGCCCTCAACCTCAACAGTGACGATATTTGGTTATTACATCAACATGTACAAATATTTTTTGACTCGACGAAGACACACTGATATTGAATGGTAAATACCAAATATTGAACTGAAATCTTACCATTAGAAAGATGATTGTCCTGACCACGAAGCCTATTACCATAATCATCATCACCGTCGTCATTATCCTAACAGATATTCGTATTACCTTCGCCAAGGAGGTTATATTTTTGAGTCAGTTTATCTATTTATTTCTCTGTATGTTTGTGGATAGGATTACATCAAAACTACCTGACAAATTCTGATAAAATTATCATAACGTATAGATCTTAGGTCAATGATGACCCTATTAAATTGGAGATGATCTGGATTTTAATTCTTCCATAATTTAAAGATAATGCCAAAACAAATTAACGAATTTTGACAAAATCTCCACCACAGATAAATCTTAGGGCAATGAATATTCCATTGAATTTTGGAAATGCTCCAGTACTGGATTCAGATTGAAGATCCGAATTTGTATTTTTCCCCATTTTATTTGCCTGTGAGACTGTCTTCAGACAGGATTACGTCCAAACTATTTAACAGATTTTGACAAAATTTACCAAACAGGAAGATCTTAGGTCAGGGACGACACCATTGAATTTTGGAGATGATCCGGAGTCTGGATCAGATGCAAATCAAATGTCTTTCTCTTTGTGTCATTGTCACACTTTAGCGGAGGTCAGAAATATTTCATGGATCTTGTTATTATCATTATTAACATTAATATTACTGAAATCATAACTATAATGGAACATACCAGAAGACCACAAACTTTTTATGACAATATCCATAGAAATAAATATTCTTACTGTATCACTGGATTTAAAGATTACAAAGAGGTATATTATGAAGTAAAAAGGCAGATGAATAGAATGAGAAAAGTGGACAAATAACATTAAATACAACTAAATGGATAATATAAAAAGTAGACATGTTTAAAACATGAAATTAAAGAAGGAATACCCAAGTAAAATTAAAGTTTACGAAAGTTTTAGCAACAAAATCTATCAATGATAATAATGACAATTCTGTAAGCATTGATGTTTGTTGAACCATTTGAGTTTAAAGATATAAAAAAAAACACTAAAAGAATGTTGAAAATTAAAATAACTTTGACAGGACTTGTCCTAAAATTTTATCTCTCTTGATAGCTTAGTCGGTAGAGTCTTCTGCAGGTAATGGTTTCCAGCCGAACAGGTGGGAGTTCGAATCTCCACCCAGGCAGAAGCTGTTACCATAAAATGAATTCGAAGTGGATATATATTCCCAAGATAGAGTTCGGTATTAAATGCCATTCTTGGGTGATATGCACATTGATTGAAATCACTTGTACTTGTGATATATATATATATATATATATATATATATATATATATATATATATATATATATATATATATATATATATATATATTATATATATATATATATATATATATATATATATATATATATATATATATATATATATATATATATATATATATATATATATATATATATATATATATATATAAAATGAACTCATAAAAGTTGACAATACAGATGAAAAAGCCAAAAAAAGAAATTTGTCACATAATGAAGACTGCATTACAATACAAATATGACTTCCTTCAAGACTCCCAAATTAACTTCATAAATGAGCTGCCCTTCTGACTCTTCCAGGATATGA
>NC_090741.1:95700507-95713007 GCF_036898095.1 Palaemon carinicauda | reverse complement strand
TTAAATAGGAAATAAATTATTTATGGATTCAATTTCATTAGAAAGGTCGGTTCTAATGATTTATTTTTTGCCAAGAAATTCATTATTTTATACCAAAATATTTGTCCTTCCTGGAAATAGGCGTTCCATTATAGCCAGTAAGAATAATGATTATCCTTACCAATGAACTAAGTCTATTCTCATCATTATGAATATTAATAATGGAGGTCAAAATGAACAGGAGAGAGAGAGAGAGAGAGAGAGAGAGAGAGAGAGAGAGAGAGAGAGAGAGAGAGAGAGAGAGAGAGAGAGAGAGTTACAAGGATTTTGGATGTCTCAAAGAACTTTAGTCCATCCGCGGAGACTCCATTTGCTCTTTAGTAGAATGATTTAAATAAGCCTTTAGAGAGTTTTTATCATCTTATATAACTTATTTTTGAACTCGTTTACCAAACTACTGTTTACTACATCCGCTGGAAGTCTATTCCAAGTATTTGCTATTTTGTTTATAAAGAAATTGCCTCACAAAGAGAGAGAGAGAGAGAGAGAGAGAGAGAGAGAGAGAGAGAGAGAGAGAGAGAGAGAGAGAGAGAGAGAGAGAGAGAGAGAATGTCATAAATTTCTTAAGTTCTACGAGATATTTTATTTTTCTCATGGTGGAAATTTCACCCCTTTATATTTTTCTCATTAATTTTCTTCAACTATATTGTATCATTCCAACACAATTACATACAGCAATTAGATCAAATTGCAATATAGCTCATTTATTCCCAGTTCCAATTTCTTAATCATATTGCTGAAAATGAAAAAAATTAATTTTCTTTGCTGTTTTTGCCACTAATTCTATTCCATCTCATTCTATATTTATAATTTTCACCAATGGAAACACAATTTTGTTTATAAAAATCAGTGGATAGAAGCGAACAAAGGCTTTTATAAAATCTAAATCGTTGAAAATAATTCTGATAATATCGCAGGGAGTGTGCAAAAGTCCTGATTAAAATGACCTAATTAGGATACCCACTGATTATGTAAATCAAAGTAGTGAGTCTTTTTTCCCAGTTGGTATGTTATTACAATGGATATATTTATGCAAAATGAATAGAAATAGAATAGAAAGCAGAAATAATTCGTGCCTGATCAGGAAGAATTTGAGTTGTTTTTTTAATTGGTGATTATAATTGATTAATGATAACTCATGAGCGGCCAATATCCTATGGAGCAAATAATTATACATAGGGTTACAGTAGCCAATATAGTAACGTCCCCAGACTAGGATTCGTGTCCTGGTCAAACTCGTTAGTTTCTTTGGTTGCTGCAACCTCACCAGCCTTGGGATCCAAGGATGGGGGCTTTGTTGGAGCCTATAGGCGCTGATCATATGTATATATGATCAGTCTCTAGGACATTCTCCTGCTTGATAGGGCAATGTCACTGTCACTTCCCTCTGCCATTAAAACTTCTAATCAGTGACTGAACTGAGACCAGGAAAGACTAAGCGATGACTTCTTAGGACTTAGCAGCCACTACTTGCTTAAAAGGATGGTAAGGCTCTGTTCACGTATATCAACCATCAAGCCGTGAACGGGGCTCAAATATGAAACCAATATATTGCAAGTATCTTATGTTTCCTCACGGGTACGAATTTTCTTTTAGAAATAATAATAATAATAATAATAATAATAATAATAATAATAATAATAATAATAATAATAATAATACGATATAAATCCTTTAAAATTAACTTTATTTTATTATTTCCTTTTTATATTAGAATAAAACTACTTATTTTTATAGGGAAGAGACTGAGACGAATTCTTCTCTCAAAGAAAAAAAATCCATTCTCCAATAATATATGTGACAGGGTTTATGATAGTAAAGGCAAAGACCCATCAAGTTTATATAATTTAATTACAAATTGGCATCAAAATTAAATAAATTCTTTTGAAGTGTAGAAACCAAACTGCTCTACTGATAAACATGTCCCACTCTGCCGAAAACAGATTTTCTCCTTAAAAAAGCGGATGTTGAAATGTAAAAATAATATATAATAAAATCTCACCAACCTTGGGAATTCGACTTCCTGTCTCCCAAAAGGAGGAAGGACTCAAAGACGTCAAAACTTTAAAGCTTCAAAAGAAATGGAACCCCTGGGGCGAAGTTAAACGAAGCTCAAAGTGCGGGGGAGCCATTTGAACAGCGTCTATGGGGCCATATGGAGTGGAGGAGTTTGGGTGTGGAAAAACAACTTTCTCACGTTTTCTTTCGAAAAGTTTCTCTTCTAACTTTATCTGAGATAATGGTGAAGACTCGTTTCCATTTAAGAATAGGTTAGATTTAATCTGGAGGAAGTTTACTGATAAAGTTTTGTCATATTACATAACTATTTCTGTCTTATTTCTCCTCAAATTTGACGAAAAAAAATTACGAAATGTTTCCCATTGTAATCAAATAATTATACCCTGTTCCTTCAGTAAGAGTCATTTAGTAAAAAAAGACTGAGTGTCTTTTTATTAAAGTTTTCCACTACTATAAAACGACAGTAAAAAGTAATATTATCAAAAGGACATTGTTGGAAAAATATACAAGTACAATAAAAATGGCTTCTCTAATTTACTTAGATACAAAACAAATATCAAAACACGAATACATTTTTGCAGGGACATGTGACTATTATTTTGAATCTATGAGTCATTAAATTTCACGGAAAAGATTTGGTGTTTTAATGATTAGGCTCAGAGGAATTGTTAGGATTTGAGTCCGAACACTGTTGTGAGATATATATATATATATATATATATATATATATATATATATATATATATATATATATATATATATATATATATATACGCGCGTGTATATATATATATATATATATATATATATATATATATATATATATATATATATATATATATTATATATATATATATATATATAAAGAGAGAGAGAGAGAGAGAGAGAGAGAGAGAGAGAGAGAGAGAGAGAGAGAGAGAGAATATATAAATTTTTTCTATTTTTTTATGAAAATCTTATTGCGAAAGAGGAATATATTTTTTATCTTTTATGAAAATCTTTTTCTGAAAGAGGGATACAAAACCTTTTTCTTCTCAATGGAGAGAGGGGAGAGAGAGAGAGAGAGAGAGAGAGAGAGAGAGAGAGAGAGAGAGAGAGAGAGAGAGAGAGAATATATTTACATGTTTTTTATTTTTTTATGAAAATCTTATTGCGAAAGAGGAATATATTTTTTATTTTTTATGAAAATCTTATTGCGAAAGAGGGATGCAAAACCTTTTTCTTCTCAATGGAGAGAGAGAGAGAGAGAGAGAGAGAGAGAGAGAGAGAGAGAGAGAGAGAGAGATGTAAGACTTGAAACGAAGGTTTAATATTAAACTAGAAGTCTCGAGAAATCCTGCCCTAATGTCTTTTTTCCTGACAGAAGAAAATAAAAGTTTGTCGAAGTCGGTTCCAAGTAAACCGATCAGGCTGAACCTCTTGGAAGTTTGGGACTTTCTCTCGTAGTCTGTCCAACACAAAATGACTTTCGGAAATTTAAACAGTAAAGACTAGAGGGAAATCTTTCACCAGAGATATGGAAAAATTATTTTAAAATTTGATCTTTCTCTGTTCATGAAATTTAGGAAATGGAAGCAGTAAAGATTAGAATAAATTCTTTTACCAGATATATGGATAAATTATTGTAAAATTCTATCTTTCTCTGTTCATGAAATTTAGGAAACCCTGGATAGGTACGGTGGGTCGTTTGCGACCCCGAGCGTCAAAAAAAAACAGGTTTTTCTCACGTGACTCACCCCCGTGACTGAATTTGTGGGTGATCGACCTGCAGGAGGTGTCTCCCCTACACGCTCTAGTAGTGTCCAGATGTGCATTGCTGTAGCTGTACTCCTTCCCCGATTTCTGAGACGCGTCGGGGTCGTTCGCGTCCGAGTTTACCCTTCTAGGGTAGTTTGCATAATTATCAAAGTTATTACGTATTATGAAATTGTCGTAGAATGGTGCAACTTGTATAGGTTATCAGTTGTGGAAAGTCTTGGTGGATTGTTTGGCTACCATGTGCATGTTTTTTTTTTTAGTTAAAATGTCGTTCATCACCACGAGGACCATTTTACCGCGAGTGCCCCTTTTTCATTTTTTTTCATTTTTTTGCCAAGTCATTTTTCCGTAAGATATTGCCAAATAGTGTCGTAAAACTTTTGCTTGTTTAGTGTTGGAAAGTGTGTCTAGATGATCTGGCTACCCATGCATGACTTTGTTTTTGTCAGATACGACGTAGTTATTGGTATATTGGGTATTTAACTGCGGTTACCAATTTCTGTTTTTTTTTCAATATTTGTAAAAATTACTACGTAGTAAGGAATTGCCGTATATTATTCATTTTTTTTTTCATGTTTATGTGTTAGAAAGTGTGCCTTGATGGTTGGGCTAACACGTGCATGTCTTTTTTTTTATCTGAGATGTCGTATATTAGAATGTCGGGCATTTTACCGCGAGTGTCCCTTTTTCCTTTTTTTTCATTTTTTTGCCAAGTCATTTTTCCGTAAGATATTGCGAAATAGTGTCGTAAAACTTTTGCTTTTTTAGTGTTGGAAAGTGTGTCTAGATGATCTGGCTACCCATGCGTGATTTTGTTTTTGTCAGATACGACGTAGTTATTGGTATATTGGGTATTTAACTGCGGTTGCCAATTTCTGTTTTTTTCAATATTTGTAAAAATTTACTACGTAGTAAGGAATTGCCGTATATTATTGATTTTTTTTTCATGTTTATGTGTTAGAAAGTGTGCCTTGATGGTTGGGCTAACACGTGCATGTCTTTTTTTTTTATCTGAGATGCCGTATATTAGAATGTTGGGCATTTTTCCGCGAGTGCCCCTTATTATTTGTTTTGCATTTTTTTGCTTAGTCATGTTACCGTAAGGAATTGGCAAGTAGTGTCGCAAAACTTATATTTTTATAGTGTTGGAAAGTGTTTTTAGATGATCTGGCTACCCATGCCTATTTTTTTTTTAGCCAGATATGGCGTATATATAAGTATGTGTTCGATTTTCCTGTGATTGCCATTTTTTCGTTTTTTCCCATTTCTTTCAAAATTACTACGTATTAAGGAACTATCACAGAGTAATATTTCATTTATATGTTTATTTGTCGGAAAATGTGCCTTGATGGTTTGCCTAGCACGTGGCTGAAATTTTTTTTTTTCTGAAATGCCTTATATTAGAATGGCCATTTTTCCACGAGTGCCCCTTTTTATTTGTTTTGCATTTTTTTGCTTAGTCATGTTACCGTAAGGAATTGGCAAGTAGTGTCGCAAAACTTATAATTTTATAGTGTTGGAAAGTGTTTCTAGATGATCTGGCTACCCATGCCTATCTTCTTTTTTTAGCCAGATATGGCGTATATATAGGTATGTGTTCGATTTTCCTGTGATTGCCATTTTTTCGTTTTTTTCCCATTTCTTTCAAAATTACTACGTACTAAGGAACTATCACAGAGTAATTATTCATTTAGATGTTTATTTGTCGGAAAATGTGCCTTGATGGTTTGCCTAGCACGTGGCTGAATTTTTTTTTTCTGAAATGCCGTATATTAGAATGTTAGCCATTTTTCCTCGAGTGCCCGTTTTTACTTGTTTGCATTTTTTTTGCTTAGTCATGTTACCGTAAGGAATGGCAAGTAGTGTCGCAAAACTTATATTTTTATAGTGTTGGAAAGTGTTTCTAGATGATCTGGCTACCCATGCCTATCTTTTTTTTAGCCAGATATGGCGTATATATAGGTATGTGTTCGATTTTCCGGTGATTGCCATTTTTCGTTTTTTCCCAATTCTTTCAAAATTACTACGTACTAAAGGAACTATCACAGAGTAATGATTCCTCTAGATGTTTATTTGTCGGAAAATTTTGTTTACTTTTTTTTTGATTGAATATCATCAAATTTTTTTAGCTAAAATATTGTTTTACATTTTTTTTTCGATTTTATTTCCCTTCAAAAAATTTTTTTGGGTCAGAATTTTAATTTTATATTCGTAAAATAATCGACAATTATCCAGCAACCCACCATACAATTTTTATGCATATCCAATAATAATTAGATTAGTAAATAACACCTTGAAATTGACATACCCTTCCTACATTCAAGTGGCAGATTAGGGAGTCTGAGTCAGTGTGGTTGGCGGCCATTTTGTGGACATATCCGAAGCGTAAGCTGCCCTATCTATATATATTCTTGTTCCCTATAGAATTTGTGATATTTTGGTATATTTTTACCTGCATAAATATCATATTATATATTAAATATATGTATTTTTTTACGGAATTTCTAAGTACTCAAAAAATTACCTTTAGATATGGCCCCTGATATAAATGTAATTTACAAAATAATGAAGATTTTTTTACCTATTTCTATTTTAGGATAACATATGTTTATTCCCTAAAAAAATTAGCCACTTCCTATTTCATTTGGGTACCCAAAAAAATTCATGAAATTTGGACAAATTTTTTTGGCCAAAAAAAGTTACCCTTTTTTCTCATTTCAGATCTTCACCTCCATGGGTCTGACTTCATCCAAAATACATCAAGATGTGTCCTAAACATTCAAGAATCAATTCCTAAAAGGATTTGTGTATATATGTATTAACTTTTTTTTATGAATTTTTATGTCAGGTCTTTTTTTTTTTTCTACTTAATTTTTTAAAATATTTATAATAAATAGTTTTTCTGCAGATGAGTAGTATTTATCTATACAGTTGTTTCAAGCATTCATTGAAGTTTTTTTTGGCAAAAGAAAAAAGGAGGTTACTGCAAAAACTGATTTTTCAAGAATTTTTTTTGGCGTCGGGGTCGTTCGCGTCCGAGTATACCCTTAAAGGGGTGTCCGAGGACCGTACCTATCCAGGGTTAAGAATAGGTTAGATTTAATCTGGAGAAGTTTACTGATAAAGTTTTGTCATATTACATAACTATTTCTGTCTTATTTCTCCTCAAATTTGACGAAAAAAAATTACGAAATGTTTCCCATTGTAATCAAATAATTATACCCTGTTCCTTCAGTAAGAGTCATTTAGTAAAAAAAGACTGAGTGTCTTTTTATTAAAGTTTTCCACTACTATAAAACGACAGTAAAAGTAATATTATCAAAAGGACATTGTTGGAAAAAAATACAAGTACAATAAAAATGGCTTCTCTAATTTACTTAGATACAAAACAAATATCAAAACACGAATACATTTTTGCAGGGACATGTGACTATTATTTTGAATCTATGAGTCATTAAATTTCACGGAAAAGATTTGGTGTTTTAATGATTAGGCTCAGAGGAATTGTTAGGATTTGAGTCCGAACACTGTTGTGAGATATATATATATATATATATATATTATATATATATATATATATATATATATATATATATATATATATACGCGCGTGTATATATATATATATATATTATATATATATATATATATATATATATATATATATATATATATATATATAAAGAGAGAGAGAGAGAGAGAGAGAGAGAGAGAGAGAGAGAGAGAGAGAGAGAGAGAGAGAGAGAGAGAGAGAGAATATATAAATTTTTTCTATTTTTTTATGAAAATCTTATTGCGAAAGAGGAATATATTTTTTATCTTTTATGAAAATCTTTTCTGAAAGAGGGATACAAAACCTTTTTCTTCTCAATGGAGAGGAGGGAGAGAGAGAGAGAGAGAGAGAGAGAGAGAGAGAGAGAGAGAGAGAGAGAGAGAGAGAGAGAGAGAGAGAGAGAGAGAATATATTTACATGTTTTTTATTTTTTTATGAAAATCTTATTGCGAAAGAGGAATATATTTTTTATTTTTTATGAAAATCTTATTGCGAAAGAGGGATGCAAAACCTTTTTCTTCTCAATGGAGAGAGAGAGAGAGAGAGAGAGAGAGAGAGAGAGAGAGAGAGAGAGAGAGAGAGAGATGTAAGACTTGAAACGAAGGTTTAATATTAAACTAGAAGTCTCGAGAAATCCTGCCCTAATGTCTTTTTTCCTGACAGAAGAAAATAAAAGTTTGTCGAAGTCGGTTCCAAGTAAACCGATCAGGCTGAACCTCTTGGAAGTTTGGGACTTTCTCTCGTAGTCTGTCCAACACAAAATGACTTTCGGAAATTTAAACAGTAAAGACTAGAGGGAAATCTTTCACCAGAGATATGGAAAAATTATTTTAAAATTTGATCTTTCTCTGTTCATGAAATTTAGGAAATGGAAGCAGTAAAGATTAGAATAAATTCTTTTACCAGATATATGGATAAATTATTGTAAAATTCTATCTTTCTCTGTTCATGAAATTTAGGAAATTTAAACAGTAAAGATTAAATTGAATTCTTTCACCAGATGTATGGAAAAAAATTATTATAAAACTCTACCTTTCTATGTTCAAGAAAATTAGCAATTTTAAAGAGTAAAATTTGAGAAAACTCCTTCACCAGATATATGGAGAAAGTATTGTAAAATTCTATCTTTTTCTGTTCATGCAATTTAGGAAATTTGAACAGTAAAGATTAGATTAAAGTAAATTCTTTCACCAGACATATGGAAAAATCATTGTAAAATTCTATCTTTCTCTGTTCATGAAGTTTAGGAAATTTAAACAGTAAAGATTGGAGGGAAATCTTTCACCAGATATTTGGAAAAATTAAAAATTATTGTAAAATTTTATTTCTCCCCTGGTCATGAAACTTAGGGAATTTGAACAGTAAAGATTAGAGTAAATTCTTTCACAAGATATATGGAAAAATCATTGTAAAATGCTATCTTTCTCTGTTCATGAAATTTAAGAAATTTAAATAGTAAAGATTGAAAGTAAATTCTTCCACCAAAAATATGGAAAAATTATAGAAAAATTCTGTCATTCTCTGTTCATGAAACTTAATTTAAGAAATTTAAGCAAAGATTTAAAGTAAATTCTTTCACCATATACATGGATAATTTGCCTAAAGAATTTCTATCCTCCGTATTTTTAAATTTATCATAATCCTAAATACCACATCAGAATACTTTTTGAAATTGCATTATTAAGAGGAAAACTTCATAAAAAGAATAATTAATTATCTCTCTCGCTCTCTTTCTCTCTCTCTCTCTCTCTCTCTCTCTCTCTCTCTCTCTCTCTCTCTCTCTCTCTCTCTCTCTCTCTCTCTCTCTGAAAAACAAAAAGTTCTTTCTTTTTTCTTAACTACCTGGTAATTAGATTCTATCTTAGCTGGAAGGTTGGAAAATTAGTTAGAAAACAAGTTTGTTTCTCCTTTTGTCTGACGGAGAGGCAGGAGGAGAAGCCACAAAATTTAAACAAAAAGTTTTTGCAAATGTACATTTAAAGTTGGCAACTATTGGTTAAAGTTACCTTTTAATTTAATAGTTAGTTATCTGTGTATAGAAGCCCATTTCTAATTAAAACTTACAAAAGAGCGTGCAAACTCATACACACTCACACACATAAGCATACACACGCATATATATATATATATATATATATATATATATATATATATATATATATATATATGCATATATATATATATATATATATATATATATATATATATATATATATAGATATATATATATATGTATATATATATATATATATATATATATATATATATATATATATATACATATATATATATATATATATATATATATATATATATGTATATATATATATATATATATATATATATATATATATATACATATATATATATATATATATATATATATATATATATATATATATATATATATATATATATATATATATATATATGTATATAAATGTATGTGTGTGGAGAGAGAGAGAGAGAGAGAGAGAGAGAGAGAGAGAGAGAGAGAGAGAGAGAGAGAGAGAGAGAGAGAGAGAACAATAAAATGCAGCCGCTTCTATTCCATAGCAAGCGGAGAGGCCTCAGACATGTCTATACATATCTGGGGTTTGGCCAGTTTCATCACCACGATGGCTAATGCAAATTGGTGATGGCGGGAGATTTTTGTATGATTGCTCACAGCAAACCCACCTAATAAGGATGGCTGGCTAGTACAGGTATGCTGATCATGTCAGTGCACAATCCCTTTCACCACGTTAAGGTATCAACACTCAGAAAGGATACATACATACATTATATATATATATATATATATATATATATATATATATATATATATATATATATATATATATATATATATATGTATATATATTTATATATATATATATATATATATATATATATATATATATATATATATTTATATATATATATATATATATATATATATATATACATATATATATATATATATATATATATATATATATATTTACGCACATATGTATATATACAAACACACACACACACACATATATATATATAAATATATATATATATATATATATATATATATATATATATATATATATATATATATATATATATATATATATATATATATATATATATATATATATATATATATATATATATATATATATATATATATATATATATACTTCTAAGCATGCATATTGTGTGTTTGGCTTTCTACTACTGAATATTGACTTGCTTTAGAAATTCTTCGTAAATATCGGTGTAGTTGTGGTAGCTATCACTTTATGACTATATTTTTCATATCTTTAATACTTTTTAATATATTCCAGTACGTTTTTGTGGGGAGAAGGATAGTGGCCATTCAAGTTGAAACTCATTAATGTGCCGTAAATTTTCACCTGCTTGACCAAATGAAAGTAATCCGAAATTTATTCCTTTAATTGAACTGCTGGTACCCAGATGGCAGCCATAAGTTAAATGGCAGAAACAGCTGTTGCCCTAAAGATATATATAGAGAAGCATTATTTTTGTCGTGGTCATACACCTATACTTTGTGGATGTAATTGGCCAGAAAATGCATCTCAATGACTTATCAGGGATGCTAAAATTATATACATGCACAATAAATGCGTGCATCTAGTGATTACTGGAATCGTGGGCAACATAATGTTGTAGTGTAGGATGACTATCCAGGTGCTTCCTCTCTATGTTAAAAGTGTCTTACAGGTGTCTGGTTTCAGTTCCAGTTTTACCAGAAGTATATCATCACCAGAACGTCAGCCGTGTAAGCCACCATCGGACTGTGGTTTCCGGAAATACAGCTGTGGGCTCTCCAGTAAACAGCTTAAACTCACGGCCTGGGATCGATCTGCTGCTAAGTAATCCTAGGCAAACATGTTACCACTGTACTAGCCAGTCATCTGGAGGAACTTCTGCTGTAAGACCTCATAACTCCCACATAAGTAAAAGGAATCAATTTTCTAGGATCTATACAAATCACATAGGTTTATCTGACCCTTCCTAATTTCTTTGTTACTGCTGTTATTTCAATTTAATTCTAATTATGATATTGAGTTGTTTCTGCAACAGTCAAATTCTTCCACAATATAAATGCCTTGTGCCATAAGTAAATGGATGGAACAGCTACCACAATAAAGATAAGCAAATGGGGAAGCATAGCAGTTTTTTTTTTTTCTTCAGATTAGGAAATCATCACAAATAATGCCCACATACCTAGGAGATACCGCCTTCCGGTAAGTGAAGAAATTACTGAATGAGATACAGATGACATGCACAGTGTAAGACCAGAGCCACTCATACAGTGGAAAAGTTATTAAAGTGATTGGAGTGATCTTTGTTAAAATATTGATATAATATGACGTGGGGAGGCCAGGCCATTCAGCATCTACCAAAGGCCAAAAATATTAAGCATGGCACATGAGCAAAATTTTCGTCGCTATCAGACCAACTATAAAAGCAGAGAAACTTCTTAATGCCACTAAAAACTAATTTGGTGGTTCATTGTGTACAAGGACGAGATCATTCCTTTTCTTGGTGCCATCATTGACGAGAGACAAACTAAGTTTAGCACAATGTTCTACAAACATGCTGCCACATTAGTGGAAGAGGAAAAATTAAACTCCTTCAAGGGGCCAATCCCTGATATTCACGACAGGAGTGTCTTCTCCCATTGCAGTAACTGAAAATATGTCTATACAAAACTGAAACTTCTGTGACATTATACAGAACACGAGACCCCAACAAAGGCCTGAAAGAGAAGACAATATGAAAAAAAAACAACCATAACTATTGACGATAAAATCAATTACATGGTGACCTACAAACAACATACAGATGTCTTTGGAGAAAATCTCCTAATGAATAACACAACTGTAAATGTATCCTACGAGAAAGAACTGGTTAGTCTGTAGCCGTCCTACTCTGGTAGACAACCGTGTAATAAGGAACAGCATTATCCCCATTGGACCTGCTAAGACCAGGACCAACATGGTTTGCAAGCATGTAGATATAAATTACAAAGGTCATTCAATGACGTATATAAGAAAGCAACTTGAAACCAATTGTTACACCTGGCCATACATCAGCATTTTGGCAATGTACATAAAAAAAAAAAATGGCT
>NC_090741.1:95683007-95693007 GCF_036898095.1 Palaemon carinicauda | reverse complement strand
AGGACCCTCAACAGAAGGTTGTGAGGAGGGAACAGATAAATCCTGGACCATCTGTTCCAGTCGAGGGACATCGCGTCCACTGCTTCCGCTAAGGGGTCCTCGTACGGGGACACGTACATGGGCAACTTCTTGTTGTCTTTCGTCGCAAAGAGGTCTATCTGCAGTTCTGGGACTTGATTCAGAATGAAGGAGAATGATCCTGCATCTAAGGACCATTCCGACTCTATCGGTGTGAACCTGGATAGAGCGTCCGCTGTCACATTGCGAACTCCTTGAAGGTGAACTGCCGACAGGTACCACTTCTTCTTTTCCGCCAATCGGAAGATGGCCAACATCACCTGGTTGAGAGGTGGTGACCTTGATCCTTGTCGATTCAAGCATCCCACAACTACCTCGCTGTCCATCACCAACCTTATATGGATCGAGTGACGCGGGGAGACTTTCTTTAAGGTAAGGAGCACTGCCATAGCTTCTAGAAAGTTTATGTGAAAGGTCTTGAATAGCTTGGACCAAGTCCCCTGGACTTTTTTCCGATGAGAGTGACATCCCCATCCCTCCTTCGAGGCGTCTGAGTGAATCGTCACCGACGGGGGAGGTGGCTGAAGAAGAACCGACTTCTTTAGATGTCTGGCTTAGGACCAAGGCCTGAGAAGAGTACGTAGCCGAAGCGGAACTGGTCTTCTCAGATCTCTTCGCACGTTTGATGCATAACTTCTCCAAACTCCGGTTGCATCCTTTAGCTGTGCTCTTAGCACCGGGTCTGTCACCGAAGCAAAATAGAGAGAACCCAGTACCCTCTCCTGTTCGCGTCTTGATATCCTTTCGGAATCTAGAAGTCTCTTGACAGAACCCGCTATCTCCTTCCTTTTCTTCGCCGGGATGGAGAAACGGTGTGACATTAGGTCCCAGTGGATTCCCAGCCACTGGAACTTTTGAGATGGAGAAAGTCGAGACTTTTTCTGTTGATCTTGAAGCCTAGATACTCTAGGAACTGGATCACTTGACTGGAAGCTTGCAAGCATTCTGTCTCGGATGCTGCCCACACCAGCCAGTCGTCCAGGTAGGCTACTACCTGAATTCCCTTTAGGCGTAATTGTTTAGAGCTACGCTCGCAAGCTTCGTGAAGATCCTTGGGGCTATATTTAGCCCGAATGGCATGGCTCTGAAGGCGTATAGTCTTCGTTGTAGCTTAAACCCTAGGTAGGGGGAGAGTCGACGGTTGATTGGAACGTGCCAATGGGAGTCTGACAAGTCTATGGAGACGGAATATGCCCTCTTGGGCAGTAAGGTCCTTATGTGTTGCAGTGTTAGCATCTTGAACTTGCAATTCACTATGAACTTGTTGAGTGGCGACAACTCCCGAATGACTCTGAGTTTTTCCGAGTCTTTCTTGGGAACACAAAACAACCTCCCTTGGAATTTGATGGACTTCACCCTTTGGATCACTTTTTTCTCCAACAGTTCTTGGATGTACTCCTCCAGAACGGGGGTGGAGTATTGGAAAAACCGAGGGCACGGGGGTGTAGTGCTGTACCAGCTCCAGCCCAGTCTGTTCTTGAGTAGGCTGTGGGCCCAGGGATCGAAGGTCCACCGATCACGAAAATTCTGAAGTCTCCCTCCTACTGGCATCATCTCACTTGGACTGCCGTCCTGAGGTCTTGCTTCCCTGACCGCGACCACCCCTGAATCCCCTTCCCCTTGAGGGGCGCCTAGACGAGCCTCTGGCTGCTCCTCTAGGCTTTGCTCGAAAGGAAGTCGACTGCCCTTCGAACGTTGGGGTAAATGCGGTGGACTGTGTCGACACGGCCTGGGGTACCCACTGGAATGTGGTCGGGGTTTGTGCCACCATCTGGGGCACTGAAGGCAATGGCAATTGCAGTTGCTGTTGCTGTCTAAGTGGCTTGGCTGGCCGAGACGGTAGCCTAGTCCTCATAGTCTTCCTCTTTGGTTGAGGACCCTCATCCGGGGAAGACTTTCTTTTGATAGCCAGGCCCCACTTCTGGAGAAGGTTTCTATTCTCCGTGGCGGCCTTATCAACAACTTCTTTGACCAATTCGGTAGGGAAAAGGTCTTTGCCCCAAATGTTGGAGGAGATTAGTTTCCTTGGCTCGTGCCTCACCGTAGCCAAGGTGAACACGAACTCCCTACAAGCTCTCCTCGCCCTGACGAAGCTATAAAGATCCTTCGTCACTGTGGCCAGATGAGTCTTGGCCACTACCATGAACTTTTCATGGACCTTGGGGTCACTTGCCATCGTCTCAAGAGTAGTCTGAAGAGACATTGAGGCAGCCAGTCTTTCTTTTGTCTCGAGCTCTCTCCGCAAAAGAAAGTCAGACAGCGTAGTGAGGTCCTCGCCGAACGGACGTCCGGCAATATCAGCCTCCAACTTCCCAACTGAGAAGGTAAGATGGACGTCCTTCCAGTCTTTGTGGTCCATAGGCAGGGCCAGCGACAAGGGTTTACACTCCTCCAGGGAGGGGCAAGGCTTGCCGGCCTCGACTGCTTTTAGTACAGCTGCAAACCCTTTCTGTAAAAAGGGGAAGGCTCTAGCAGGAGAGGACACAAAGGAAGGGAGCTTCTTACTCAATGGAGCTACCTTTGAGTTCGTGAAGCCCCTCTCTTTCATCGAGGATGAAAGCAAAGCTTGAGCCTTAGCATGGTCCATCACTATGACCTCCTTCGGCTCTGTCTCCTCCTTTGAAGCTGGTTCCTTCCTCAACCGGACATAACAGTCCGGATATGACCCCTTGCTGGGCCAGAATTCCACCTCCTCTAGGGGAACTGAACCCAACTTATCCGAGATGACGATCTTTCCAGTCGTCATCGGCATGTGCTCAGCATACCTCCACGGGTTAGCATCTGAGCACAAGGGAAGGTCTTTCACATTGAGCCTTTTCTAGGGCCCATGTGATGCTGCAAGCCTCTGCATCTGCAGTTCCATTGCAGCCGCCTTCTCCTGATTCTCCTTCTGCATTTGTTGGATCATTCCAACAATGGAGGAGAGGGTCTGTCCCAGCTCTACTGGGAGAGCGGACGATGTTGAGGGAATAGGCTCAGGGATCTGAACCGGAGTAGCCGACACCTAGTCGACTTCTTCCTCTACAATGTCTGGGGCTTGAAATTCATCCTGGGCTCCTGCCAGGAGGTCTTCCTCCAGACGCTCGGACACGTCAGACATCCTGTCGTCCAACTGGATGTCTTGCAAGGCGACCGCGACTTCAGCATCCACCTGGATCTGAACTTGGGGGATCTCCTCTTGAGGCTGGGGAACCACTGCATCAGCTGATGCACTAGGGAAAAGATAAGCCCTCATCTTCTCACTTGGAAGATAAGGTCCAGAGGTGTTCTTCTGGAAGCCCCTTACCCAGGTACGAAGCTTCTCCCTTGCTATATCCCTTGATTCCGCCGTCCTAGGGGAATTAAAGGCCTCAGTAATCAGGTTAGTGCACACGGTACATACCTGAGGGTCCCAATACTGGATATCACCCTTGGAGACAGCGCATGCTGCGTGCCTCCTACAAAACTCATGTCCGCAGAGGTTCTTACTGCGGACGTTGCAGAAAACACTTCCGCACTTCGGATGGTCCTCCTGTAAAGAGAAGAAATTTCCATGAGTATCAAGTGAGCTACGTATCAC
Source organism: Palaemon carinicauda (assembly GCF_036898095.1). Taxonomy (NCBI): domain Eukaryota; kingdom Metazoa; phylum Arthropoda; class Malacostraca; order Decapoda; family Palaemonidae; genus Palaemon; species Palaemon carinicauda. Next base: position 95,689,370 of record NC_090741.1, on the reverse strand, counting down.
TGGATATGCACAGTTAGCATAACAAATCAGAAAGGAAAGACATACACTTGTGTTTCCTTCACAACCAATTGTTGCAGCCTTCCAGATAATAAAATCGTATGGTTAATCTCTCCTAGAGTAACCAATGAAAAGTTTCCAGAAGAAACAGGTGTAGCTCACACCTCAAGTATGATTTTAAAATACCGGATAATAGACAAGAAAGAACTCACTTTCTTATCTGTAAGGCTACACCAAAGGGCTGTGCAAGACAACACAAAAGTGTTAGAACACACAGTGCTGTACCAAAACTTATACTATAGTTTTCTTCCTACAGTATATGATATACTGAAGAATACTGGTACAGTATAGAAGGTAATGTGCCGGCCGGCACACACCATAACTAGCTTAAAAGTATACTACTTAACAGCTATAAGGCGGCAGAACGCTGGTTCAAATGCATGTGCCGGCCGGCAACAGCCAATGTCGGCCGGCAATGACTGCCGGCCGGCAACTACACAAGGTAGTACCCGGCTGCCGGCCACTGCTCATAGCGACCGGCAGACAAGGGCTTGACAATAGCCGGCCGGCAAAGGTAAACAACCGATGCCGGCCAGCAGCAAAAGAACCAGAGGACTACGACTGCCCGGCTGCCGGCCTCATAGGCCGGCAGCCGGGTCGAGTACAGCACTAGAAGAAAACAGAATGGATGCCGGGATAAGAGCGTAAACTACCTCCAAGCCCGGCAATCCGAAAGAGCGCATATAAGGAAGGGGAGAATCTAATTCAGGCTTCCTGACCAATGCCGTCTGGCTCTACAGGCAGGCATGGATGAGGGACCAAGGGAGGTCCAGGCAGCACTCAAAGCAGAAGACCCTTGCCGGCTGGCAAGGGACTGAGTCAATTCCACATCCTAACCTATCCTAGGTCCAGATGTAGAATGACGTACAGTACTGTAATGGCTAGGCCATTACGGAGATAGAGGGGGAAGGGACAAAAGAGGGTCCTACCAACCTTGCTTTAGTGAAGAATCACCCGCAGCCAAGAAAACTCATCTTAGCCTAAGGGAGATCCAAGGAGGGAGGCCAGCAATACTTGCCAACCCCCACTGAACCAAAGCAAGGAAGGTGTTGCTACTCCCAGGGAAAGGATCTTATCCTCCCACCGAGAACAGCAACAAGGTCTAGTCTGCTAGATCACAAAAGAAGGAATCATCTCGTACAGAAACCTTCGGCAGTGACCTAAGGAGGCTAAGCCTCCTATGTCTGTGTCAGGCCAGCGAGGGAGACTCTACCCCAAGCCAGACAAACACAGACTCAGACTAAAAAAACTCTGATGTTCTGTCCCTCTCTGAAGCCAGACTTACTGGAACAGGGAGGTACAGTAACACCCCAGTATAGTTATATCGAAAGTTAATTCAGATAAACCATTAGGGTTAAACAGAGGGAAAGGGATTGCATACCTTCTCCGAAGAAAAGAAAGCAACCGGGGAGTATGAGAAAGTATACTAAGGCACCATAAGCAACTTAGCCTAGGCACCAAGAGAATCAATTACCTAAATCACCGAAACTCACTAGTATACTATCTTGGAAATATTTAACATAATCTTAAATGTATAAAAAACAGCCTAAAGCTTCGATAAAATTTTAAAAGACTCGGAAATCCAAAATCATGCAGGAAAGTACTAGGACCAAACATGGCCTAGCGTAGGCCAGAGTTGGCGAATACTTCGCCAAAATAATACTAAAAGCACGAGAATGGAAATCCTATGTAACGCTAAATAGCTAGAATTTATTAAAGCAAAACAACCGGGAATGTCGCTCTGGCTAACTAAAACTCATACCTAGCGAGCGACAGCGTCCATGACGCCTCTGGTAGGCAACGGCTCTTGTAACAAAGATTAATCCTATTAATCACTTTAAAAATTACCTAGAGCCTACATTTATACATAAAAGAAATGGTACTCAACTTATCAGAGGCCGACGAAGTTGGAGAAGCCATGAAAAGATGAATAAATCCAAGATTTGCGAGAAACACAGGAAAAAACACCGAGTTGTTAAGCTACGCAAAAAGGATTACAGATGGCACCAGGATTGGCGCCAGGCACGCTTACGAAACGGGAGAAGAGGGAGCCTTGGGAGCAGCTCCCCCTTTTTCTTTCTCGTTTTTGTTTTCTTGCCAATTGACCCCTTCGATGTGTTATCTCTTTTTGGGGTGCAGATTGCCATATGGCATGTCAAGAATACGTCCTCTGATATGTCGCGATATCCCTTTCATTAGGGATATTCGCTCCAGGACTTAGAATTCTGGGTACCTTAAGGTAAATTCTCTGGGAATATCGCCGTAGTTGTAACATACCCTAGGAAGCTACCCTATAGGAACTTCCATCAGGACGACATGGCTTGAGCCCAAATATATATATATATATATATATATATATATATATATATATATATATATATATATATATATATATATATATATATATGTGTGTGTGTGTGTGTGTGTGTGTGAGTATGTGTCTGTGTGTGTGTTTACACATCACCAGCCGTTACTCGTTCACTGCAAACCGAAGGCCTCAGACATGTCCTTCCACTTGGGTTTTTCTTACGGTCTTTCTGTGTCAGTCCACACCCCGCAAGCTTTCTTAGTTCGAAAATGTATCGTCTTCTCTTCCATACCCTTTTTTTTTTAGAATCTCTAGGGGGCCATTCTATTATTCTTGAAGTCCACCTGTTGTGTGCCTTTCTCATTATATGTCCATTCCTTTTTTTACATGTCGCTAGAATATTGCTCTTTTTCTGTCACTTAGTGTTATCCCAATTATCATTCTTTACTTAGCTCTTTGAGTTGTGACTAGCTTATGGTCTAAGGCTTTAGTGAGGCCTCCAGTTTCTCACACATAAGTTGATACTGGTAGGATCATATCATTAGATATTTTTCTTTTTAGAGAAAGAGGCATTTTACGTTTCATAACCTCATTATGTTTACCAAATACTTTCTATCTCATGCTTATCCTTTTAATTTTGGTCTCGTGTCCTGGGGAAACACATTGTTTGTCCTATGTACGTATATGCATTAACAATCTCCATAACTATTATTTATTGTCTCTGTATTCTCATTGAATATTATCTTGGTTTTACTCATTAATTTTCAGTCTTACGTTACCACTTTCTCTATTCTAAACTTCTATCATCTTTTGTAATTCCTGACATGATTTACTAAACTTAACTATGTCCTCTGCAAATCTTCAGTTGTGAATTGAGTCGTACATTCTCCCATTCTAAATTCTTATAAATATATATAATTGGTAAAAAATAATCAGCATAAACTGAGAGCCTAATAATATTTCATTTTCACACAACGTTATTCTAAGCTTATTTTTTCAGGATAAAAAATATAATATCCGGTAAAATTTGCATAATTTCAATCATTGTGAACATTGCTCTATATTCCTTAACTATTTGCTCCTACAGTATAGAAAGTCAAGTGTTCCTCTATATCCTTCCTTTGATTACTAGGTATTTATGACAGTTAACAATCATAGAAGGAATTTTGGTTTACATCTTTTCATGATTAAATGTAATATTGCCATTATGAAATTAGTGATTTCACTGATTTTTTGCTTCTAATTATCAGAATATTATTTATCAATGTTATATATTCAATCCACGTCTGTTTAATAACCAACGAAATTTTGTTTTTCCCATTCTAAAAGGGAAAGGAATAATATAGGCAAATATAATAAATTAAATCTCTCTCTCTCTCTCTCTCTCTCTCTCTCTCTCTCTCTCTCTCTCTCTCACTATTGAAACGCAATATGAATTACTGTCACCAATATATTAACCCGATGATACTGAAATGGAAATGTTGTAAGTCTCCATAATTCTGTTTTCAGCAGGTAACATATTTTAAGTATTATACCATTTGTAATATTAACATCATTGCTGTTATTACCTCATTATTATTGATAATGGTTGAGTGGTACTCAGTTTGCAGTATACATTGAAATTATATTTAGAACACTAATAATATTTATTTTTATAATTGTTTTATTTTTTTATCCTCATTCAATAAAAGTGTCATATATGAATAAGAAATGGTGAAAAAAGGGGGAGTTTTATGAAATATAAATGATAAAATTAGAGATGAAAGGAATAATAAATTTTTTTTTAATGAGAAAATACAAAAGAAAATGAAGTCTGGATGAAGAATCTACAATGAAAAACTAATTATGATGAACAAGTTCTTGTAAAACACACACACACACACACAAAAAAAAAAAATTTCTCTCCCTCCTCCGAAGGTTAATATTATTTCCAGACACTTCATTAGCCAGGAGAGACAACATAATTAACTAACTTCTTCTGCCGGTAAATATTGTCTGTACAAAGGTTCACATAGGAATAGAAACTTTCAAGTTGACAGATTTATAATTAAGAAAGTTCCTAATATAATACGAACATTCTTCTTCTTTTTCTTACTCTTATTCAAAGTGAGCAAACATTTATTGAAACGTTTAAAAAACGAAATTTCTATTAGAATGAAATTAAATGTTTATAATTATTTTGAGTGAACATAAAAATACAGCCTTTGTGGCAATGATGCAGCTTTCCAGAAACCTTTTTTTTTATATTGTAAAACGATTTATATAATTTTTTTTTGTGTTTGTAAAGAGCAAAAAGGAAAAACAAAAATATTAATGTCTGACGTAATAAGCTAGGGCTTACAATTTTATTTTTTTTATTCTCAAAAGATTTAGATAGACTTTATATTGTGTGAACAGCAAAATATACTTTGTGGTAATGATGTAAGTTTTCAGAAACAGTTTTCTTTCTATTAATAATTAATGTGCATAAAATCTCATTAGCGTGAACATTAAAAAAAAATGCATTTGTAGTAATAACGTAGGATTTCAAAAACCCTTTTCTTTCTATTAATAAATGATTTACATAAAATCGAATGTGCATGAACACAGGAAAGAAAAGCCTTTGCGGCATGACGTAAGTTTTGAAAAAAAAAAAAAAAAAAAAAAAAAAAAAAAAAAAAAAAAAAAAAAAAAAAAAAAAAAAAAAAAAACCTTCTCTATTCTTTCTTTTTTAATGATTTATGTCAGGGATTATATTCTCCCTCATAGTATAAATCCCGAACGCATGTTGCAATATATTTTCCCTTACTTTTGTTTTTGGTGTTGTATTGATTTATACGTCACGTAGAATGAAAATATTTTTACGAGGAAATATATCATGGTTGGTGATATTTTTTCAGACTCAATTTTTTTTTCTCGTGTATTTTACACACACACACGCACACACCTGCACACAAACACAAACACACACTACGGTTTAGCTTATTGTGCATGGCTGTGTGATGAGAATAATCATAGAAAAACATGAATACATTCAAAATAATATAATGAATTGTATCACTGGTAGTAGTAACAATAACTATTATAAGTATCATCTTCACCTCTGTTATCATCATTAATTAATATGTAAATAAATCGATATAAAACATGATAAAGTAGTTATTTGGATGCCAAAAAAAGTTTTCCTAGTATATAACAAAAGCGAAATATTTTAGCAGAAATAGCCCCCCTAAAAAGAGAATTATGGTTATGTACTGATAAAATTTATATAAATAAAAATGTAATTCATCACAAATCACCTGAGATGTATGTTAAACCGGAAGCAACAGCACATGGCTGTCAGGGAGCATTAGTACTATGCGTCATCAACTTTATTATTATTATTATTATTATTATTATTATTATTATTCAACCTTAGTTTGAAAAACTGGATGCTATATGCGCAAGGGCTCCTACAGGGAAAAATAGCTCAGTGACGAAAGGAAATAAAAAATAAATGAACTATATGAGAAGTAATAAACTATTAGAATAAAATATTTTAAGAAAAATAACATGAAAATAGCTTTATTATATATAAACTATAAAAGGAGACTTATCTCAGTCTCTTCAACATAAAACATTAGTTGAAAATTTAAACTTTTGAAGATTCAACTACCCGATTAGGAACATTATTCCCAAACTTGGTCACAGAATAAATAAAATTTCTATAATATTGGTCCTCAGGATGGAGAACGCCTGACTATTAAAATAAACTGCATACCTAGTATTAAGAAAATGGTGGTATAGTCCGGGAAGATCTGAAGGCAAAGGATGGTCAGAATTACGAAACATCTTATGCAACAGGCATAACAAACTAATTGAACGGCGGTGCCATAATTAATATCTAGATAAGGAATAAAAAATTTAATAGACCGTAAGTTCCTGGCCAACAAATTAAAATTAGAATCAACAGCTGAAGACCAGATATGAGAACAATACTCCAAACAAGGTAGAATGAAAGTTTTAAAACACTTCAGAAT
>NC_090741.1:95675507-95678007 GCF_036898095.1 Palaemon carinicauda | reverse complement strand
CAGGCCGATACGTCCTTTTTGCTCAGAGCAATTTGCAAATATAGCTATTTTCATGTTTCTTAAAATAAACCAGCCAGAAACTAAAAAAAAAATAAAAAAAAAAATACTGCAAGCATTTCCAAAAACTATGGATGGGAATCAACATTTCGGCAACATTCATCAACATAATCCATCATTTGAACAGACAGCAAAAGTTTACCGAATTTTGTCAAAATTTGCTTTTCAGATTGATAGTTGGCTCATTTTCTGTGGGATTTTATTCGCTTCAAAATTTATTGAGAACCACTAAACTTGGTAAAAAAAAAAAAAAACTTTCTTATTCAGTTTTCTCTCTGATGTCTTCATATTTGTACTTGTGGTATATTTGATCTTTCGGCAGGGAAATATTGAATAAAGGTTACCCCTACCCCAATACAGTGATATTATGCTGTCTAATATAAGTACACATAACTACAAATAATTGTCCTATCACATTTTGTTTTTTTAACAGGTGGGTTTTCAATGACAAAGAAGCCAATGGAATCATTTATGTCATGTTTGGGACTTTACTTTTTCAGATAATCCTTAAATTGATGTGAAATAGTCATATTCAAATATAAAGTATCGGACTTAAGAGCAGTCAGAGATGCTGTGACATGTATTTGCATAGCATGGGGACCAGAAATAGAGAGATCATTTGTCATATTCTAATACTTAAGGCAGTAGGCATAATACACATCATCTATATTTAGCACATTCGAACAATTTGGTACATTAAATTCGGTGCATTGAAAGAATTTGTCTGACATGAAACATGTAAACTTAGGGATATTGGCAACTAATACCTTTGCCTCCATATAACTGTGCATGCAATAAACAATTAAACAAGGGGATTTTTGCAAACTGTTTCAGATTGCCTCCACATTTGTCACTTGCCATTCTGTATGACATGTTGACCTGGGCATTTCATACAAGTACAGCAGACTAACCACTTGTGTTCTAATACTTTCCACGAAGTTGATGGTATCAGATCTTCCTGTTCATATTCATAACCATAGTCATCTGACTTCAATACCACCACATTTTCTTTGTCCAAGTAAATATCCAAACAATGCTTCATGGTGTACGCATTGTACAAACCGTACTTTATGTATGGATAAATTCCTTGGCTGGTAGGAGGAAGGTTCTGGAGGGAACTTGCTTTTGTGTGATGAAACACCTCAGATCGATACTCAGAAATGTTTTTTACATCATTCTGTGGCTTGAAGACTTTGATTAGGTATAACCCTTTACTCTTTAACATTTGTTCTGAGAGATTCGGGGACTTTCCAAAGAGCTTCAAGGTATCTGTGATTGGGTTTTCAAAGCAGCCTTCTTGGTGATATCACATCCAGTTAGACTGAGCCCCCCAGCACTGGAACAAGGTGTGAAAAGAAAGGTATTGAGTCATATCCTCCGCTCCAGTGCGCAACCAGACTACCTCAATGCCATTTTGGATAAATACAGGTATGTTGTAGAGCAGGGCAACAGTTACATCAGTATCATTGGATATCACTACGGATACCTTGTTCCCGGCCTTGAGTAAATCCGGTATATGTATTGGTATGCGAAGGTCAGCCTCTTCACACACTGAGGACTGCTGAGGGAACATCATGCGTTTTGTTTCTTGGTGAACCTTGATGTATTGTCACTCTTCATCTGCTGTTGAAACTTGGCCGAGATCTGCCTGATATTTTCCAGTATTACCATTCACTTGAAGACGGCAGTAGATCAGCTGCTCAACAAGGAGCTTGTTTGTATTTGAAGGCCAGAAGGTTCCCATTTCCTTTGGAAGTGATGATCTATCAGTGGAACAGTACTCAATAGAAACTTCATCATTACGCCTTTTTTTTTGGGGGGGGGGGGGGCTGCCTTCAACTGAAAGAGCACTGGATTACATGTCAAACACAGTCACATCGGCTAATTTCATGGTACTTTGAAGTAAGGGAAACGAACCCTGAGGAAAGATCATCAAATGCAGACTTTCCAATTTCGAGCCTTGAGAATATTTGCCATTACCTACATCTACGACAAAGGCAACATTTTTTTAATGATCATAGTTGCAGTCCCCAGGCTCAAGATGAATCTCCATTTCTTGAGTGAAGTAACTTTTGATTGGCATTTATTATCATCCTGTCTTCAATATATAACAGAAGAGAGGGTACAATGTCATACTTCAGAAGGTCCTCCTTGATGACACCTGAATTACGAGTGAGTTCCAGTGTTGTACCAACAATATACAGTAGATATTATTGACTACTGTCTTAACCGAGCTTTACTTTTGACTGTATTCATTGTTTTCAAATTTATTTGACGTATGCTGTTGGTGATTCTTTGAGTTTTGGTGAGGAATCTATCTTTTCTCACAATTATGTACTTTACTTTTCCTTTGAAAACAGCATTTAAGAAGTCAATTCTGATGTCTGTTGACATGAGCTCTTTTGTTACAAAACTCTGTAAGGTTTCACATGCACCCCGAAAC
>NC_090741.1:95660507-95668007 GCF_036898095.1 Palaemon carinicauda | reverse complement strand
GTATAAATCTTTAATGATAATAAAGAAATAATAACATTCACAAACCAACGTGTTAAAATTAATAATTATATGAGAAGGGCCGTATATTCAAAAGAAAAAAAAAACACCTTTATTTAATATATAATTTGAAGTAAATCTTTGTCGACAGTAAACTAATAAAAAAACTTTTATTATATTAATAAAGGGATTTGACAACCAATTGTATTCTCAATAACACGAGATAAAGGCAGCGCATAATACTTTTCATAAAACCGAATAGAAACTCAGATGAAAAAAAAAAATAGAATAGAAAATGTAACACAATGGTGACTATGTAAAGTTGTTACAAAAACAAGAAGTGGGAAAAAAATATATATTTTTTTCTCTAATTCTTTTAATAAAAAAAAGAAAGCTTGAAAAGATTCCTGTTTATATTTTTCTTGAAATGAAATACGTAAAGTTAACGATATTTTCTGAGGTTGGAAATGTGTGCTTTGCTTCCTTACAACATTAGTATGATCTAGGTACATAACTAGCATATTTACAAAGACTTATTTTCGAAAAATGTTTTAAATCTTTTAAAATACATATTAAATAATTGTTAAACATTGTATATGCAAAAAAAATAAATAAATAAATGGAATGAGCATAGATTTAAAAACCAATTGGCCTAAGATTTTGAAGCATATATAGGCATGTCAATTGAAGAATCTTCTGCAGCATCTAAAGTATGTATATAGTTTGTTGGGGAAACTCTGCTATATCTTATTTACAACTATACTTAAGAGCTGTTAAAAAATTCCCAGTTAATAATTTTTTCTACGACAGCCTGTTATAATTGGAGATTATGATAAAATCATCTTTGTGACTGATATGTAAACTGATGAATCTATGAGAAGTGCTACCAGCGATAAAAGAAACTGTAATATAGTATCAGGTCAGAAAGGAAAACACCAATCCAGTGTAAGGTCAAACATGAAAGCACCAATCCACTTTCAGCTCATAAATAAGAGCATCAATCCAGTATCATGTCAGATATTAATGCACCAATCCACTTTCAGGTCTTAGATAAGAGCATCAATCCAGTATCATTCCAGATATTAACGCACCAATCTAGTATCAGGTTAGGAATGAAAGCACTAATCCAGTATCGGGCCAGAAATAAAGGCACCAATCCAGTTTTAGGTGAGAAATGACAGAACCAATCCAGTATCAGGTCAGAGATAAAAGCACCAATCCAGTATCAGGTAAAAAATAAAAACACCAATCCTGTATCAGGTCAGAAATGAAAGCACCAATCCAGTATCAGATCAGAAATGAAAGCACCAATCCAGAATCAGGGTAAAATGAAAGCACAAATTCAGTATCAGGTCAAAAATAAAAGCACCAATCCAGTATCAGGACAGAAATAAAAGCACCAATACAGTACCAGGCTATAAAGAAAAGCACCAATATACTATCAGGTCAAAAATTAAAAAGCATCAATCCAGTATCATGACAGGAAAAAAAGGACCTATCAAGTATGAGGTCAAAAACTAAACCACCGATCCAGTAGCATTTCAGGAATAAAAGCATCCATCGATTTTCAGGTCAGAAATGAAAGCACCAATCCAGTACCATGTCAGGAATAAATACACCACTCCAGTATTAGGTCATAAAAGAAAGCACCCTCCCAATATCAGATCAGAAATGAAAGCACTAATCAAGTATCAGGTGAAAAGGTGCCTAATGGGTATTTTCTGGTAGCCATGGGTCCTGGCAATAAAATAAAGGATTTTAACAGGATATATTCTCATTACCATTATGTCTCAGACACCGTTTTTTAACACCTTCTGAACGACGCACCAGATCAGAGCCTTTGAGATTGAGAACTTTCAAGCTCCATAACTTTAGTTTGGATTGACCAATTTAAATAAACTTGATATATTCTTGTAGTTTTGTGATTGGTCCACCATAAAATCATATTGTGAATGATCTCTTAGTTAATCAGTGACGTCACTAGAGGTAAAAAGTTCAAATCTTACCGATTATGAAAAAAAAGGCATTTACCAAGACTGAATTGATGCTAAACATCACAGAAATGTTGTAAGACTTGATTTTCAGGTATTTCACATCCATTATGATGTTAACAGAACATATTGTCATTCCTATTTCACCCCAGAAACCGCTTAAACCTTTTATGGACAACACCTCAAATATGGACTCTAGGTTAGAGGAACTTTAAAGTGTTATAACTTTGCTATGGATGGTCCGATTTTGATAAACTTGATATATTCTTGTAAGTTTATGATAGCTCTATACCTTAAAATTACCCTGACTTCTTAGTTATGTAATCAGTGACATCACTAGGTGTCAAAAGTCACAGTGATAATGGATGTAAAGTTCCTGTATCCGGACTTATGAAATGACCTACACCTCTTAATTCCAGCATTAACCCTCAAAGCACACCCATAAAGGTTTCTTACAACTTCCACACTGGTACCACAATGGCTTTGATATGAACTCAGCCCCAAACTAGACCTTCATCAAACCAGGTATGATTAAAAATTGTAAGCATTATATTTCTCATTTATGGCAACCCTATCCTGTATGAACATACCTGGTTTGAAGAATATCTAGTTTGGGGCTGAGTTCATATTAAAGCCACTGTGGTACCATTGAGGAAGTTGTAAGAAACCTTCATGGGTGTGCTTTGGGGGTTAATGCGGGAATTAAGGGGTGTAGATCATTTCAGAAGTTGAGATACAGGAACTTTACATCCATTATCAATGTGACTTTTGACCCCTAGTGATGTCACTGATTACATAACTAAGAGGTCATGAAAATTTTAAGGTCTAGAGCAATCATAAATTTATAAGAATATATCAAGTTTATCCAAATTGGACCATCCATAGCAAAGCTATAACACTTTAAAGTTCCTCTAACCTAGAGTCCATATTTGAGGTGTTGTCCATAAAAGGTTAAAAGTGGTTTCTGGGGTGAAATAGGAATGGCAATATTTTCTGTTAACATCATAATGGATGTGAAATACCTGAAAATCAAGTCTCACAACATTCCTGTGATGTTTAGCATCAATTCAGTCTTGGAAAATGCCTTTTTTTCATAATCGGTCAGATTTTACATTTTTACCTCTAGTGACGTCACTGAATACATAAGAGATCGTTCACAATATCATTTTATGGTAGACCAATCACAAAACTACAAGAATATATCAAGTTTATTTAAATTGGTCAATCCAAACTAAAGTTATGGAGCTTGAAAGTTCCCTATCTCGAAAGCTCAGATTTGGCGCATCGTTCGGAGGGGATTAAAAAAACGGTGTCTGGGACATAGTGGGAATCAGAATATTTCTTGTTAACATCCTTTAATTAATTGCTAGGACCCTTGGCTACCAGAAAATAACCATTAAGTATAGTTTTTTGGGGATGCATGTGGACCACCTGTAGACCACCGACTATACCTACCCCTCATGATGATCTGTACCAACCGTATGTCACACAATTGTACATAATTCCTTTTGTATATATTATGCTTGTATCTGCGCTCTTCCCTCGCTCTAATAAGAACCTGAATGATCATATCTCCGTTTTGCTCTGTAACATTGTCTGTCTCTCGAACAGGTCATATCCTGTTGCCTTGAGGTTTTGTATAAAAAGAAGCGTGTTCCTTAATAAACAACTCAGTCGTTTCCAATATGCCTTTGAGTTCACACCCTTACTCGGCGCCGTCACATTGGTGACCCCGGAAGTCGACTCGCTCCCACTGCCTTCCACCCCCACCTCCCTCGCCCCTCCATCGTTGGTACTATGACGGAGGCAGACTCTACTCCGGCGGTTGGCACTGCAGCCGCCCCATTGAAACTTTCACCGTTCGCCCGCGGAGAAGCGTGTGCTTGGTTTCAACGCGCTGAAGTCCACTTTCGTATCAGGGGAGTGACTCGCTCAACCATCAAAGCGGATTATGTTCTCGCGGCGATACCCGAGGACACCTTCCCAGATATATCCGACTGGCTTTGTGAACTAGGAGACACCCCAATAGCGTATGACGCCCTCAAATCATACCTTCTGCAGCAGTACTCGCCGTCGCCAGCCGCCCGTATAGCAAAGCTTTTTCAGCTCTCGCAACAACAGTTGGGGGACCAAAGTGCTTTGCTTGCCCTCAGGGAAATGACCAGTATCGCTCGCCTTCAACCTGCCGCAGACGGCTCTCCTCGTAAGGTGAACCTACTCCGTGCCCTTTGGATACGCCGTTTACCTGAACCTGTGCGCGCTGCCATACCCGATGTCGATAGTTTACCCATAAAGGACTTGATGACCAAAGCCGACACCCTTATGGACAGCCACTTCAAGACCTCCATCAACGCCTCCACCCCTGACGACGAGGATGCCTATTCAACGACAACCGAAGCTGACATGAATGCCGTAGGACATACACGCCTACCCCGTGACGTGCCGAAGCAGCGACAAAGCCGCCCACCACCCACCAATCGCTCGCGCCCCAACGAACGACTTCTACAGCCACTTACTACCTCCCATCCGCCGCAGTTTTGCTACTACCACTTCAGATTCGGGGCAACCGCGAAGAAATGTGCCAAAGATTGTCAGTGGCAAAAAAACGTGTAAGTAGGCCATCGCTTGTGGCGGTGGCCTCCCATGTTTCTAATCTTTTCTTTTTACAGGATGCAGGAACGGGCGTGCGATTTTTGGTAGATACCGGTGCTTGTCGTTCTCTTTTGCCAAGGAAAATCTTCAAGGCACAATGTAGTCTGTCTACATCTGCTGACGTCCGCTTGGTAGCTGCCAACAGATCTGCGATACCCACCTACGGTTACGAGAACCTCACATTATCGTTCACAAACGGTAAATTCAATTGGAAGTTTCTCGTTGCTGACGTCACAATGCCAATCCTCGGTGCGGATTTCCTCTCTCATTTCCACCTTCTGGTCGATGTCGTCCACCGACAATTGGTCAACGCAGACTCGTACTTATCGACACCTCTTTAACCCGCCCCCTCTAACCTCGCTCTCCACATCAGCGCACCCACGGATGCCTACGCCCACCTCCTCACGTCGTACCCGGAAGTTATCCGTCCAAAACTTCGCCAAACGCCCACGGTTCCTGCCAAGCACGGTATTTATCACCATATAAAGACGACGGGACCCCCCAGTCTTCGCAAAATTCAGACGTCTGGCACCGGAACGATTGGCAGCCGCCAAACAGACGTTCGCCGAAATGGAGAAAATGGGCCTTTGCCATAAGGCCTCTAGCCCATGGTCGTCACCCTTACACATCGTTCTGAAGAAAGACGGCTCCCTCCGTCCGTGCGGGGATTACAGGCGCCTGAACATGCAAACAGAACCGGATCACTACCCCCTCCCAAACATTGCCGATGTAACCTCCTACCTGCACAAAGCGAAGGTTTTCTCTACGCTCGACCTCCTGAAGGGGTATTATCAGGTGCCTATGAACCCAGAAGACATCCCCAAGACCACCATCACCACTCCGTTTGGCACATACACCTTCAATTACTCCTGTTTTGGCCTTCGTAATGCTGGGGCAACGTTTCAACGTCTCATGGATGGCATCTTAGGGGACCTCCCTTTCTGTGTATGTTATGTGGACGAAATACTTGTGTTCTCCTCCTCAAAAGAGGAACACCTCCGTCACCTGCGCATCGTGCTCGACCGCCTGCAACAAAACGGCCTTGTAGTCCGGTACGACAAGTGTACCTTTGGTCCCAACGAAGTGTCGTTTTTAGGGCACCGTATCACTCCTGAAGGAGTCCATCCCCTCCCTGAGAAGGTAGCAGACGTTCAGAATTTCCCCACGCCCTCGACTGTCAAAGCTCTGCAGGAATTCTTGGGCATGATCAACTATTATCACCGTTTTCTGCCAGCCATTGCCGCCACTCTTGCTTCCCTCTACGCCTCCCTCAAGGGCAAGCCAAAGAACCTGAAGTGGGGTCCCCTTCAAGAAACAGCGTTCTGCAATGCAAAGAAGGCCCTATCAACTGCTGCGGCTCTCACTTTTCCTATCCCACACGCCCCTCTCCTTCTCTCCACCGATGCCAGCGACGTCGCTATTGGTGCAGTACTCGAGCAGGTGGTCAAAGGCTCGCCCCGCCTATTGGCCTTCTTCAGCAGAAAACTGTCCAAGGCAGAATCGGGTTATTCTACCTTCGATCGAGAATTGCTGGCGGTGCACTTGGCTCTCCGTCACTTTCACCATTTCTTAGAAGGTACGCCCTTCGTCATTCGCACAGACCACATGCCTCTGGTGCACGCCTTCACTCGACAGTCTGACGCCTGGTCCGCCCGTCAACGCCGACATCTCTCCGCCGTGGCTGAATACAATTGCACCCTCCAATACGTCCCTGGGAAAATGAATCCCGTTGCCGATGCCCTGTCAAGAAACACGTTGGCTGCCGTTCAACTGGGATTGGATTACAACGCCCTGGCTGAAGACCAACGACAGGATCCAGAGTATCAAGCTTGTAGGACATCCTGCACGTCCCTCCATTGGGAGAATTTTCCCCTCGAAGACTCCAACACCACCCTCCTCTGTGACGTCAGTACTGGTAGACCGAGACCTTGGATTCCTGCTCCCATGCGCCGACAGGTGTTTGATTTCATCCACGGCCTTTCACATCCCTCGTGCCGTTCTACTGCACAGCTGCTGAAGGCAAAGTTCATTTGGCACGTCATTTCTAAGGATGCTAAGGATTGGGTCCGCGCCTGTACTTCTTGCCAAACTTCCAAAGTACATCGACACACGGATTCCGGAGTGGGCACCTTTCCTCAACCTCAGCGTCGTTTCGCACACATTCACGTTGACGTTGTAGGCCCCCTACCCACATCACAAGGACATCATTACCTGTTTACCGTCATCAACCGCTCCACTCGTTGGCCTGAAGCCATTCCCATGGAAACTGCAACGCCCGCCTCATGTACATCTGCCTTACTCTCTGGATGGATTTCAAGATTCGGTATCCCGGAGCATATTACTTCTGACAGGGGAACCACTTTCACCTCTCAATTATGGACGTCATTAGCGAATCTCCTGGGCATCACCCTACATCAGACAACGGCCTACAACCCCGCTGCCAATGGAATGGTTGAACGTTTTTATCGCACCCTCAAAGCAGCTTTGATGTCCCGCTGCAAGGATTGCAACTGGTTTACTCAGCTTCCCTGGGTCCTCCTTGGACTAAGGACCACTCCTAAAGACGCTCTCGACGTCTCGGCAGCCAAAATGGTGTATGGCGACCCGTTGGTCGTCCCTGCCAAATTTTTTCCTTCTACAACCTCCTCCGACGATCTCCAGCGCATACGTCACGTCGTGGGAAAATTTACTCCGTGCCGCCAGACTTACAAGCCCCCAGCGAAGCATCACATACCAACGGACTTGCACTCTGCAACGCACGTCTTCCTGCGCAACGACACCAGCAAGCCACCACTAACGCCCCCTTACACGGGCCCTTTCCTTGTGATCCGACGCAGTCCGAAAGGATTCCTCCTCACCA
>NC_090741.1:95630507-95650507 GCF_036898095.1 Palaemon carinicauda | reverse complement strand
CTTGTTCATCCTGTTCCTTATACACATGTCATCATTCCCTTTTTCCCTCTTTTCAAAACGGTGATGTCGCATGATATAGGGTCAAACAAACAATGCAAATGCAAAATTAAAATTAAGAGTCGATTCTTTATACATCTGATTGATGCTACAAAATCCAGTTACATTTCGAACATTACCTGATTTGGTTCGACTTCAAAAGTTCAAAACTGAAACGAAAATTTTCATGTTAAACAGGCTGACATGATTGTCTCTCTTTATATCTTATATTTGAAAGATCTATTTTCATATTGTTGCTGTTCTTGGAGTATTCTATACTTGTTTTTTCATTAGTACTCTTATAGTTTATTCATAACTTTACTAACTTTCATCACTGGGCTATTTTTCCCTGCTTGAGCACTTGTATTTTTGGTACCGTGGCTAACAAAGTAGGGATGAATAATATATCTCAAATAAGGGTAAAAATTATCTCCAATTAAGAACGCTTTAAAAGGAACAGATAAAAAGGAAAATTAATATACGGCATCTCAGAATACTTTAAATGATGCATCTTAAAATATCTATACAACGTGAAACCGAATATATAAAGTTTGTTTTTAAAAGAACTGTTCAATAACAAACAAAAAAATATTTCCAACTATGAAATTACTATAAAACACAGAGAGTATCAGTTCTGAAATGGGTAGCTAGGAAATTGCAAACGCTGAGAAAGCCTACATATTGTGCCAGTTCAGAAATCTCAATGAATTTTTCAAGTTAAAAGAGATAGTGGTGGTGACTGAACCATGTTTTCTACTATATTTCTAAAGGCTTCCATTAAATGGAAGACTGTGATCTTCATCTCTACAAAAAGGACTATCAATGATATATATAATTCTGCACCATTCTCTCGAACTAATCAACAGAAACGTCGACCTTATGTTAATTAACATGATTTACGTTGGAGTTTAGAAATACTTATTCCCATTTCTAAGCTATTACGAAGATTACACAAAATCTCTATAAGGGTTTTAGGAACCATAGGTGTGTGTGTGAGAGAGAGAGAGAGAGAGAGAGAGAGAGAGAGAGAGAGAGAGAGAGAGAGAGACTTCAAACAAAACCCAGAATGCTAAGCTTGGATAATGGAACGATATGAAAATGGAAACATTTCAGTTGGCGCACCTTTTCATCTCCTATGATCTCGTACCATTTGTCTGGTCACTTCTCACAATTTATTAGTAATTCTGGGATTCTTAGGTAACACGGTTAAAGGGTGTTGCTTAGAAAAAAAAAAATAAATAGTAGTTGTCTTAGGCTTTACGTAAACAAGGTACAGATGAACTCTTTTCAGTCTTGAAATGTGAGTTGAATTTTGAGTTATATGTTTATCATATTGATATTTATGTTTATTTATGCATATACGTATGATGAGATTTAGATCAGGATATTCAAATTGTTGTTACTTGACAAAATAATTCATACGAGTTAAAGATTGGAAGCTTATAGAAAATGGGTCTCACCAATCCGTGGCGGCAATATCAAATGTAATGAAAAGGTATGAGGATTTGGAATTTCCAATCGACTACAAAAACGTGAAAAGTCACCTTTAACTAAAAAGCAGATATTTAGGTGGTTCAGAATGAAGGATCGTAACTGCCTAAGTCCGGAAAACAAAGGCCATAGAAGATGAGTTATTGGAGATTCATCTTCCCACAATTTATGCTGTGCTTAAAGTCAACCACTTCAAGGCAGGATTGATAGAGGAGGTTTTACAGTGTTCAGTTTCTATGGGGATTCCTGTACATCCTTTAGCGATAACCATTATCTATAATGAGGACTTTAAAGTATATATATATATATATATATATATATATATATATATATATATATATATATATATATATATATATATATATATATATATATATATATAGTGTGTGTGTGTGTGTGCGTGTGTGTAATATATATCTACACATTAAATGATTGAGAGAGAGAGAGAGAGAGAGAGAGAGAGAGAGAGAGAGAGAGAGAGAGAGAGAGAGAGAGAGAGAGAGAGAGAGAATATCCAGACAAATTTCAAGCCCAACACTTCACGTTCAAACTCCAATTAAATTCCTTCTTCCAGTCTGTTAATAGAGAGAACTTTTCATCCTCACCTTTTTGCAACTGAGTGAGCAAAGCCCCAAAGTATAATCCTTTATCTCCAACTTCAATTTAAGAAGTAAAGAAAAAAAACCAACAACAGAAGATGCTTCAGCTTAACCTCCCTTAATCGGGTTTTAACTTTGTTGGAGTTAGAGGGAACTTTTAGGACCTCCCTTTTCTCACAATGGATGGATACTGTTATGCTTTATTTCTCTTCTTTTTCTTCCATTTATTTCTCTTTTATTGTGAAACAAGTCTGCCAGTCCCGTTAAAAATTACAGCAATTTCTTCTCCCGTGAAATGGCGGTATCAAATGGTATAACAGGAATATTGGTATTCAGTTATAAGCAACAGAATATCAAAATCAAAACCAATTGTGTAAAAAATGCTTAAACCTTAATTAAATATAATGATTCATTGCTGGAATAAACTTTCATTCAATTTCAATGTAAGCTTAGTTATTAATATCTTAGATGAAATAATAATAATAATTATAATAATAATAATAATAATAATAATAATAATAATAATAATAATAATAATAATTATCATAATAATAACACTAACAACAACAACAACAATAATAATAATAATAATAATTATAATAATAATAATAATAGGTTTTATTAAAAGTGATTGCTGCCTCAGTGGCGTTAATCTTGTAATTAACTTTTTCTATAAGAACAATAGGAAAAGTTAATTACAAGATTAACGCCACTGAGGCAGCAATCACTTTTAATAAAACCTGCTTAAAAGAGGGTCTACTCCCAAAATAATAATAATAATAATAATAATAATAATAATAATAATAATAATAATAATAATAATAATCATCATCATCATCCATGAGCCTTTTATAAACACGATTTGTAATGGAAGAGGAAAACAAGCGATCTTAATCCATAACAATCCATAACATATTTTATTTCATCTTTGAATCAAGTAGAGTTCATGTAGTGATTATTATGTAAAACTGCAAATATCAGAAATAAACTCGAGACCTCTGTCGCAATATGACTAGTTTAAATGAGTTTATGAAAGGCTATGTAAAAAAAAATTTCAATATCATGAATGTTTGCATCTTTTAGCTTGAAAAAGCTCAACTTCATACAATTGGAAATTTTTTATGCATTGTTATGAAGAGCAAGATGAGATTATAATGTATTTATAAAATGGATCTAGGGCCTATGAGACCATTCAGAGCACGAGCGCAACTTGGGGTGAAACCTGCAGTCTCACTTTACAGCTGAAGAGGTTGGACAGCAAGATTCATCGTAAATGCAGCTAACCTTATTTCATCAGATAAAGACCTTTTATAACAACAGTTTCAGTGAAAGAAGGTCACAAAAATTCAAACAGATCGATAGAAGCACATAGGAAATAACAGGTTATCAGTGAGAGGGGAGAGGGATAACGATAACAAGAATATACAAAAAACGGAAATACCGTTAGTGTATAAGCATTTGTTATACATGTGCATTATATGGCTCCCCCTTATAATAGACTTACATGTGTAAATGGGTTCCCTGCTCTTGAGAGGCGTACTGTAAGTGGTTCATCTGGCCGGAGATATGCAGGTTTTAGGTGATCAGTGGAGACACAGTCTCCTTTGCCACACATGTTGAGGAGGAATGGTTTCGGTGTATGATGGATCTAGAGGAAAGGCCCTGTGTTAGGGGGGCATTAACCGTGGCTTACTAGTGTCGATGTTCAAGAACATGCATTGCCAAGTGCTATGTGTTGCTTACCTGCCGGATTGTAAGTCTGACGTCATGGAGTAAATATCTCACAACGTGATGTAGGCGCTAGAGATTGTTGGAGGAGGATGCAGTGGAATAAATTTTGCAAGGACAATGAATGGGTCCCCACACAACATTTCAGCTGACAAGACATCAAGGGCTTCTTTAGAAGTGTTCCTCAGTTCCAGGAGGACCCAGCGAAGCTGGGTGAAACACTTGGAGTCCTTGCAGCAGGGCATCAAATCTGCTTTGAGGGTACAGTGAATACATTCAACCATACTGTTGGCAGCAGGGTTGAATGTTGTGGTCTAATGAAGGATGATACCCAGGAGATAAGCTAATGATGTCCACACTAGAGAAGTAATACAAAGTAATAACCTCAGGGATACCAAATCTTACTATCCATCTTGAGAGCATGGCAGATGTACACGAGACAGACGTTGCAGTTTCCATGAGAATGACTTCAGGCCAGAGTGGCCGGTCGATAACAGTTATCAGGTAATAATGTTCTTGTGATGTGGGTAGGGGACCTAAATCATTGACGTGAATGTGGGTAAAGCGCCGTTGAGGTTGAGGAAAGGTGCCCACTCCTGAATCTGTATGTCGACCCAATCCTTAGCATCCTTAGTAATTCCATGTCTAATGAACATTCTCTTCAGTAGCTGTGAAGCAAAATTGTGAAAGGGATGTGAAGGCCATAAATTAAATAAAATGCCTTTCAGCACAAGGGAGACGGTATCCATGTTCTAGGTCTACCATTACTGACATTGCAAAGGAGGGTGATGGAGTTGTCGAGAGGGACATCCTCCCATGGGAGGGATGTGCAGGATAACCCCTCATGCTTGGTATTCTTGATATTTTCGTTTGGGTTCTGCTAAGGCATTGTAATCGAACCCCAAGTGAATGGCCGCCATTGTGTTTCTTGACAGGGCATCTGCAACAGGATTCATTTCCCAAGGGACATATAGAGGGGTACAATTGTCTTCACCTATGGCGGAGATGTCGGCATTAACGGGCGGACAAGGTGTCGGAATGATGAGTGAAGGCTTACACCAGAGGCATGAGGGCCGTGAGAATGGCGAACAGTTTATTTTCCAAGAAATGGCGAAAGTGATGGACATCCTATTGCACTACCAGAAATTCGCGGTCGAAGGTAGATTAGCCGGATTCCGCCTTGGACAGTTTTCTACTGAAGAAAGCCAACTGGCAGGGCGAGACGTTGACAACCTTTTCGAGGACTGCCCCAATACGACATCGCTGGCTTCAGTGAAAAGAAGGACAGGTTCATGAGGCATGGGAAAAGTGAGAGAAGCAGTGGTTGATAGGGCATTCTTTACATTACAAAAGACAACACCTTGAAGGGGACCCCACTTCAGGTCTTTTGGCCTACCCTTGAAGGAGGTGTAGAAGGGGCCATGAATCACAGTGATGGCTGGCAAGAAACAGTGATATTAGTTGATCAAGCTCAAAAATTCTTGCAGTGCTTTGACGGTCGCGGGTGTGGGGAACTTCAGAACAGCTGCTACCTTCTCCGGGAGGAGGTAGACTCCTTCAAGAGTGATGCGGTGCCCTAAGAACGATACTTCGTTGGCGACAAAGGTACAGAAGGGGAGGTCCCCTAAGATGCTGTCCATGAGACGTTGAAAAGTGGCCCCAGCACCAAAAAGGCCTAAACAGGAGTAATTGAAGGTATATGTACCGAAGATAGTAGTGATGGCGGTCTTGGGGATGTCCTCTGGGTTCATGGGCACAAGATAATACCCTATCAGGAGGTTGAGCGTTGAGAAAACCTTCATTTTGTGCTAGTAGGAGGTCATGTCAGCAATGTTTGCGATGGTGTAGTGATCTTGCTCTGTATGCATGTTCAGGCGCCTGTAATCCCCACACGGAAGCAGAGAGCCATCTTTCTTTAGGACGATGTGTAAAGGTGACGACCATGTGCTAAAGGCCTTTTGGCAAAAGCCTATTTCTTCCATTTCGGCAAATATTCGTTTAGTGGCTGCCATACGATCCAGTGCCAGATGTCGGAATATAGCAAACACTTGGGGCGCTGTTATCTTGATATGGTGATAAATACTGTGTTTTACGGGAACTGTGGGCGTTTCACGAAGTTTTGGGAGGAAAACTTCCGGGTACGATATGAGGAGGTGGGCGTAAGCATTTGTGGGTGCGCTGATTTGGAGAGCGAGGTCAGAGGGAGCGAGTTGGAGAGGTGTCAAAGAGTATGAATCCGCGTTGACTAACTGATGGTGTGCTACTTCGACTAGGAGGTGGATATGGGAGAGGGTATCTGCATCGAGGATTGGCAATGTGACGTCAGCAGCGAGAAACTTTTAAATATATTTGGAGCTTCCAAACGATAATGAGACGGTTCCATAACCATGGGTGGGTATCGAAGATCCGTTGGCAGCTACCAGGCGGATGTTGGCAGACTTAAACAGACTACATTGTGTCCTGGAGAGTGGCCTTGGCAGAAGAAAACGGTTAACACCAATGTCTAGCAAAACTTGCACGCCCATACCTGCGTCTTGTGAAAAGAAAAAATTAGTGACAACAAGGGTCACGGGCGTAAGAGAATTTGGAGTGGTCGCAGCATAATTGCAGCTGATGGGCATCAGGAAGTGGCTTGAAAAGTCGATGTTTCGGGCATTAGAGAGCAGTGGTATTTGTGGGTAGTCGGCGGCTTTTTTAGGGGCTCTGGAGTGTCATTGGAAGGTGGTATGTATTCTCTTGCATTCACGTCACTTTCCATCAATGTTGAATAGTTGTCGAATTGGTCAGGACTGGAGGTGTTGATGGAGGCCTGGAAGAAGGTGAGGTGGCTGTCCATAAGGGCGTAGACTTTGGTCAACAGGGATAGTTGAATGTGCAGGTTCAGGTAGGTGCCGTAGATTCACTTCACGAAGAGAGCTGTCTGTAGCAGGTTACAGGTGCGCCATATCAGTCATTTCCTTGAGGGAAAGCAAAGCATTCTGGGCCCCAAATGGTTATTGAG
Source organism: Palaemon carinicauda (assembly GCF_036898095.1). Lineage (NCBI taxonomy): Eukaryota > Metazoa > Arthropoda > Malacostraca > Decapoda > Palaemonidae > Palaemon > Palaemon carinicauda. Next base: position 95,643,652 of record NC_090741.1, on the reverse strand, counting down.
AGAAAAAAAATTTTGGCTGAGCGGGGGTCCTGTGAGGACAAATAGTGCTCAAGGGGATATGATTTGAGGGCATCGTACATTATTGGCATGCCAGAGTCAGGAAAGCTGTCCTACTGTACACATTACCAGTCTGGAGAGTCCAGAGCTGCTTGCTGATTGGCTGAGGGGCTCACCAGGAGAGTTCCAGTCGCAGAAAAGATGCTGGGCCGCTGATCGTCGACATCCTCGTCGATGTAAGCGAGTCGTTGAGTGGTGTTCCTACGCTAGGAGGGTAGGAAGAACTTCTATTGCATTGTACTAAGCTTTGACTTCTCCTGCTGGATGAACAGGGCTCCAGGAACCTGAGTTTTCTGCGGTCCAAGGCACTGCCAATGATATTGGTATTTTTTATGATATCCTCATGTCTGATGTTCTTGTTGTGCGCAGAGATTTGGTGCATCTCAATGGCTCCCTATTAAACATAGAAGGTCAATCTTTTAGAAAGTCTCATCGTCGTCATTCTATTATAATGGGCAGGGCATCCATGAACTGGGTATTGGTAAGAATAAATGTCGTTGGACTTCTCCAGAAAGTCCTACACAGGAGGGTTAAGTTCATCTTCATGATGAGGAGCCTGTTTCTTGAAGTGTGGTAGTAGATAATCAGACTGACGTCAGTGTCTTCCTGTAAAGGCAGGAAATTGTTATTGATAAAGTCCTTCATGGCCTTTCCGTGTTGCTGGTATCATCTTTGGAAGACTGGTTGACTTAAAAAGTTGTGTTCCTGCTCCTGGGCTCGGTCTCATATCAATTGTCCATAGGATGTTTGAATTGTATGTTGGAGTAATCATTGTTTACGAAGACCTGGATAATCTTATTCAGCTTTTTTGGGTCTCCATCCAGGAGAAACAAAGATAGAGGGCCCGACAAACGTAAACTCTTATGGTGGAGGTCTTGTACCTACTGCAATATTTGCTGTCACTACTCAAGCTAAGTCCTCGGTTCAAGCACTTTTTAGAGCCAATGGCATGAAAAATTTTGATGGTTGTAACATAACTCTTTTGGAGAGCATGTGCTGTATTTGTAAGGAGCATATGGAGTAAGGAAAGTTCAGTCTCTTGGCCAGGTAGTAGGTTGGCCTACAGAGCTGTCTTATGATAAGGCAAAGAGGGTTCCTTTCCTTTGGGGTCTTTATATTCCCATAGAGGAAACCCAGCAAAAAATTACCAGTGATAAGCTGGAAATGGACAGTATTAGAGGTTTAATAACCTTAATGGTGCGGTTGGCTTCCTGTTGTGTGTCTTCAGTAGGGTTGAGTGTCGGCCAAGATGGTATACACATCTCATGGTAGTCCCTAGTGTCAATGAAGAAGCAGGCTCCGGTAATGTAAACTCTCTGTACGCTAAAGTTAGCTTCATCCTTACCTTCCTTGGCAGCAGTCTCCATGGCCTGGGAAAAAATACCGCTAGTGTACTGTCCACGGTGAGTGAGGGCCTTTGAAAGCAGGAGGGGCTGGAGAGCATCAATAGTAAGAAGGTCACCTTTCTCATGGTGGTTGAGATTGGAGTCTATCAAGAGTTTAACCACTAGCCTCTTATCCATTTCCCTGTGACGAGATGAAAAGGGGCAGTTCAAATCTAAGTTGAGGATCCCTCATCATGAAGAAAAACCAGGTCTCTCACGTGCAGGATATCGTTTATTTTTACCAATGACCTGTTTTTTTGAATGAAGACTATAAGAAATTCTAAAAGATTGTCCTGCCAGGTGCACAAAAAAACCTCATACTTTAGGATATCATTAAGAATAACAAGATCATCGGCAGTACCTCGGACAGCAGAAGTCTCAGGATACTGAAGGCCCTCATCCTCTAGCAAGAGGAACCAAATTTAAATAAAATGCAAAAAGATGTTCCCCTCTCGTTCTGCCACAGGAACCCCACCCAACAACTCGCTATCGTTAATATAATGGAATACGAAGACAATCAGTAGCCACGCAACTTGCTGAGGAGACTGAAACTCTCCCAACGAGCGCCTCAGCTAATCAACAAGCAACTTGGAACTATTCAAACTGGGAACCAAGTGGCAGCACAGATTCCCTTATTCTGAGCCCACCATAGGCAGTCTGTTAGCCAATCACCACACCACACTGGGAACTCCATCCAGACCAACTCGGGCCAGACTCCTCACAGATTCGATGGCCGTATATGGAGAGGCAACTTGACTGTAACTGATCCCCCTCCAGCGAGCGCTTCAGCTATTGGGAGAGCAGCCATGTCCAGGAGCACGTAAGGATACCACCCATGAGGAATAATCAGTGATCAGTTTTGAATTTGGTGAACCAACTGATCGGTATAAATAGAGCCAGTTCTGCCAACTTCCATCCAGACTCTGCCTGATGATGAGAGGAACAACATGGTACCACTTCGTAACACGTGGCAGCCAAACTCGATTACCTGTTGTGAAAGTCGATATATTTTACTAGAATTATAAAACTTACTCTATCCATGCAGCTCCCACGCCCTGTCCAACATAGCAGAGTTACTGGCTGTATGTATTACTAAAGAAATAAATAAAAATTGAGCCATCGACAAGCTCAACTGCAACAATAATTTTCAATGAAAAATGCTTAAAAGTGGGTCTACTACCAATATGATAATAATAATAATAATAATAATAATAATAATAATAATAATAATAATAATAATAATAATAATAATAATAATAATAATAATAATAATAATAATAATAATAATAATAATAATAGCTAAAACATCGAAAAATAACAATGATAATGATCCGTAATTGAGGATTTTATTATCCCAAATCCTGTGTACCTATTGAGCCCAGACTAGATTTAAAATAGAGGAAAACACACGATGTTAATCCATATTAATTCATATCATATTTAATTTCATGCTTGAATCAAAGGAAGTTCCTGACCTGATTATTATGGAAAATTATAAATGTAAAAAAGTTAAGGTATATACGCAGTGTTTCGAGACCTCTGGAATTACAATTGCTTAAATCCTTTTTAAGAAGTGCTATGCAAACGTCTGTCATTGCCTAAATTCGTGTTAATTTCCATGTAATGATTTAAGATCGTTCAAATATTCAGATGCACTGTTGTGAAGAATGAGATTAGATTAAAAAAAATAATGAGTTGGTGTTATATATCCCGGCGCTGGGACCTATGAGGCCATTCAGAGCACGAGTACAACTTGGCGTTAAAACTGTAGTTACTCTATGTAGCTGAAGAGGCTGGGCAGCAAGATGGAAGAAAGGAAGTAGGAAAACCGGTAAAGTAGAACAATATAAAGTGATTATAGACAAAAGGAAGCTTAAGTGAGGTGCACTTACGGCACTTAATCTAATAAGGTTGAAAATACATTATTTTTATCGATATATATCCACTTCAAATTATATTAAAACCTGTCTGAGATTTGTTTGATTTGAGAGAGAGAGAGAGAGAGAGAGAGAGAGAGAGAGAGAGAGAGAGAGAGAGAGAGAGAGAGAGAGAGAGAGAGAGAGAGAGAGAGAGAGAGAGAGAGTATCTTTATTTAGTTGTAGACAAGTGATGAAAATAAAAACAAATTGCACTAAAAATATCGGCGTCTGAAATAGAGCTAATGAATCATATTGGAAGTAAAAAAATTTCAGTTACATTTGATGTTTTATCTATAAACTGAATAATAACTATAATAATAAAATCATACTAATAATAATCATAGAAATCAGAATGATATAAAGAAGATCCAAGAGCTGTTCCTCGTTGGAATAATTTCCAATTGGAAATACTTTTCTTCACTACTTATTTCAAATTTACGAAAGGTGTTGGAACCTTAATTAAACCTTAGAATATCTTCTCATCAATTAGAAAGAGCATTTTCCAAGGTATAAACTACTGACTGTAATTAGAATTACCTCATGTAATTATAAAGAAATAACATGAATATCAATAAAGAAGGAGGAGAGAGAGAGAGAGAGAGAGAGAGAGAGAGAGGGAGAGAGAGAGAGAGAGAGAGAGAGAGAGAGCGCGCACAATGACAAAGAAAAACGTTCGTCTTTCCATGAACAGATAATATGAATGTTGATATATATACAGTATATATATATATATATATATATATATATATATATATATATATATATATATATATATATATAATATATATATATATATATTTAAATATATATATATATATATATATATATATATATATATATATATATATATATATATGTATATATATATATATATATATATATATATATATATATATATATATATATAAATATATACTCTTTTAACAATAAGAAGAAACAGCCAAACGTCAATGTAGTTCAGATTCCGAAACAAACAAACACTTCTTCGAAAAACGCTGAGCCTGGGTTGTCAAACCAGAACTTGCAAGGTCAGACTAATTTTCAGAATGTGCAGAGCAAAGCAAATACCACATAATTAACTCCAGTGGGGAAGAGAGTGATGTTGGGTCAAGGTCATTCAAGTCAACATCAGTAGTAATGAATAATCAATTTAATGTTTTTCCAGATCATTGTGAGGCAATAGATTTTCCTATGAAACACACGGCCGAATTAAGTAAAACAGTGCATGCTCCCGTAGATTTGCAACGAATTCATACAATAATAACCCAAAATGAGTTACGACCAACATTATATGCTGTAAATTTAGAACACAAATCCTTTACGTTATTTTTTGACTCTGGTAGTCCACGTAATATCATGGATTTGAGGACACATTATTTGTTGTTTTCGAACTTTCCGATAGAAAAATCCGGTGTGAGACTCTCGGGTATAGGAAATAATGAATTAAATGTAATAGGCATAACTCATGTTCAGTTCAAGGTCGGTAAACGCACGTTTGCCGATACATTTGTTGTTGTTTTACAAAACATTGATATGTATCTAGCTGTATTTATAGGATACCTATCTATGGGAAATCAAAACATTATCTTAGCCCCTGCCAAGCACGGCGTGTATATCAAAGGAAAATTCTATAAGTCTTCTAATACCTTAAAATCAGTTTTCGATAAAAAGGAGACGACAAATGTAACCGTAACGTACGTTGAAGAACCAATAACTTGTCTCACTAATAAAGTAATAATATACGCGACCCAGCAGAATTCTCGCTCACCCGTAATATCATCTTGCACGCAATCTATCGAGCCAAACGTACCCTCGAATTTAATAGTACAAATAAAGAAAACATTACCGGGATCTGAAATATTAATCCTTTCCGACACTTTGAAAACTAACGGATTATCTGTCACACAAGCTATTTATACAGTAGGCTCACATCAACAAAGTAATATACAAGTCTGTAATCATTCAAATAACACTTAAGTAATTCACAAAAATCAACATATCTCGGATGTAGAAGTTTATAAACATCGTATTCTTACCGTTGCTGAAATCAATCACGCTCAATCAGTTGCGGATGAATCCCTTTTGCAATCTATTAAAAATAAAATCAATAAAGACATTTAAGACAAAGAAATTCAGCAAAAAAATTTAGGACTTTTAACTAAATATCATGAGGTTTTTTCCACTACGGATGGATCCTTAGGAAAAAAAGATGTGATCGAGCATCAAATAAGGTTAAAGGACAAGCAGAAAATTATCTATGTACCCTCGTACAGACTCCCTATGAAATTCCAGAATGAAATAAATGATGAAGTAGGTAAAATGCTAGAAGAAGGAGTCATTAGGAAATCAAACAGCCCTTATAATTATCCATTAATAGTTGTACCAAAAAAAGATCGAACATGGCGTATCTGCGTAGACTTCCGTCGTCTAAATGAGGACACGATCCCTGATCGATTCCAGTGCCATGTACTGACGATATTTTGTCTTTGTTAGGTCAGAATAAATATTTTACCAGTTTGGACTTACTTAAAGGCTTTCACCAGATATCATTATAAGAAGATAGTATCCCATACACAGCCTTCAGCACAGCCAGGGGACATTATGAATGTTTACAGATGCCTTTTGGTTTACGTTGTGCTCCCATAACATTTACAAGAATGATTAACATAGTGTTTGGAGACTTGTTAGGGGATATAGTGCATGCGTATATGGACGACCTTGTGATCTTTTCCAACACCACAGAAGATCATCTACGTAAGTTAGAACTAGTACTACAGAGATTAAGACAACATAACTTAAGGGTAAAGATTAGTAAGTGTGAATTTTTCAAAACAGAATTAATATATTTTGGTTTCATGGTGTCAAGCCAAGGTCTTAAAGTAGTCCATGATAAGGTATCGGCTCTTCGTAATTTTCCCATACCTACTAATGTCAAGGGAATACAGCAATTTCTGGGTTGTAGTGGATATTACAGGCGTTTTATACGCAACTATTCAATAATAGCCGCTCCTTTAACTAATCTTACGAAGAAGGGCGTAGATTTCATATGGTCTGAGCAGCATCAACAGGCATTTAATACCTTGAAAGATGAACTGTGTAGTTCTCCTATCTTAAAATTTCCTGACTTCGGTAAGGAATTCTTCATTGCAACAGACGCCTCAGACTTAGGAGTAGGAGGGGTATTGCTTCAGCGATATGATAAACAATTTTTCCCGATAGCTTTTTATTCTCGAAAACTGAGAACTTCCGAAAGTAAGGTTGCAGTAATAGACAAGGAAGGGCTAGCTATTGTTAATTCACTGGTGCATTTTAAGTTCATAATATACGGTTATCCCGTTAAGGTTCTTACTGAGCATAAACCACTAACCGAGTTCTTTAAAGGCTTCAACCACAGCCCCAAACGAACTCGGTGGCATTTGATCATTCAAGACTTTGGCGCGAGAATCGGGTATTTACCTGGAAAAGCAAATATCATTGCGGATGCATTATCACGCAACCCCGTGTCATCTTGTACAGAGCCTTTAGCTGAATTAATAGATATATCAACATCCATGCCTTTTGTTAAAACGATATCTGAACAAGAAGATTTAGGCTGGAGCGCTGAATTATTACAGACTGAGCAAAGAAAAGATCAGAAATTTTAAACAATTATAAATGCTTTGAAAGGCAATCATAAGGAAAAGGGATATATAAAGTATAAGCAGCAGAATTATATAATCATAGATAATATTCTGTGTAGGACCGTGACAAGGAAAACCCGCAATACACCAAATGTAACTAACGACCAGGTAGTGGTAACAATCTCACTTATTTCCACTGTCCTGAATTGGTTGCATGCAAATCCATTACATGGACACCCGGGGTTCTCATTAATGTCACAGAAAGCCAAATCATTGTTTTATTGCCATACAATGCTTACAGATATAAAAAAACACATAGCTAATTGTCGCACATGTCAGGAAAACAAAGGGCATACGAAAACACCTGTCAGCTTAGGGGCTTATCCCGTGCCCAATCAACCCTTTGAAAGAATACATTTAGATTTGTTAACAGGATTTTACGAGTCAGACAGAGGAAATAAGCACCTCTTAGTAATTGTAGATGCTTTAACTCGATATACAGAACTAATAGCGCTTAAAACTAAAACTGCGATTGAATGCGCTAGGAAGTTTTACGAGTGTAACATTTGTAAACATGGAATTCCACATATGATAATCTCAGACTCGGGTGGAGAATTTAATAATCACTTTCTTACCTCATTGTGTTAATTCCTTAGCATAAAGAAAATAAATACCATGATATATCACCCAGAGTCGAATGGGCTAGTGGAAAGAGCAAATAGGAAGGTTTTAAATATATTAAGAGTAACACTAGGGGGATCAGACCCCAACTGGGATATTGCAATACCTGCGGTACTGAGTGCTCTGAATCATTCATATCATATATCAATTAAAATGTCACCGCATGAAGCATTGTATGGTACCCCAGTTAGAACGCCTTTCCATGTATTAACGCCTACAACTAATCTATCAAATCCTACAACTAATCTATCAAATCCTTTAAAAGAATGTATAAATGCAAGCAAAAGTCGTTATGATATCCTTCGAAAGAATTTAGAAGAATCACAAATCATAATGAAAACGAATCATGATAAAATAGCGAAGCCAACTAAAACATATACCGTGGGTGATAATGTATACATACAGGTAAATGTACGTAAAGGACTCAATTATAAACTAACACTTAAGTTTGAAGGCCCATTTAACATTTTGGAAACATTGACAGCCAATAGGTTTAGAGTTCAAAACGTATCCCAACCCACGGATGAGAGAATAGTACCATTAGCTCACATAAGAAATTAAAAAAAAAAAAGAGAGAGGGAAAGAAGTGAGGGAAAGGTTTTTATTTGTATGTTAAAAATTTTCTTCTTAATACAGGAGTAATTACATATATTTTTCTCGTTACAGGTTTCCAAGATGAATTTTTTGTTGTTGGGAGTGATATTGTTCGCTCAGACATTTTTCTCGTGTGGGATGAGCTCTAAAACTAAAAGTATACCTGGCCAGAAGCTGTTACCATGAAACGAATTCCAAGTGGATATATATTTCCAAGAAAGAATTCGGTTTCAAATGCCATTCGTGGGTGATAACTACATTGATTGAAATCACGAGTGTTAGTGATATATATTCAACATAAAATAACCACGTGTTGAAAACGCAGAATTCAACCATCATGGTGGATATTGATTTATTCCCAGTCTATGAATAGATTCCTGAATTTAACAGGAATATGTACGGGGACTTGTCATAAACTTATATCTTTCTTGATGGTTCGGTTGGTAGAGTCCTCGTAGCATGATCTCTGGCCGTAGGTGTTCGAATCTCTACCCGGCCAGAAGCTGTTGCCATAAAAGGAATTCCAAGTGGATATATATTCCGAAAATAAAATTCGGTATTAAATGCCATTCGTGGGTGATATTTACATTGATTGAAGTCACGAGTGTTAGTGATATATATATATATATATATATATATATATATATATATATATATATATATATATATATATATATATATATATATATATATATATATATATATATATATATAACAGTATATATATATAAATATATATATATATATATATATACATATATATATATATATATATATATATATATATATATATATATATATATATATATATATATATATATATATATATATATGTATACAATGTTACTTTACTATGATCACAAAAGTAAATAATAAAATATATTGTTATATCCTTCGGTTGTATATGATATCGTAAGCACAATAAAACCTCTTGAATAATTTGTAACAAATTCTTTAATTAATTTCATAGCGTTAAGTTGTCATTACTGACATAATGTTACAGAGCAAAAATTTCAATTAAAAAACTATCAAAAAGCATAGAAAGCTAAATACGTTAGACAGTAAAACAAAGTTGAAAGCGTAAGATATTTGAAGGCATGATCTCTAAGACTCTCTCTCTCTCTCTCTCTCTCTCTCTCTCTCTCTCTCTCTCCTCTCTCTCTCTCTCTCTCTCTCTCTCTCTCTCTCTCTCTCTATATATATATATATATATATACATATATATATATATATATATATATATATATATATGCATATATATATATATATATATATACTGTATACATATATATATATATGTTATATATATATATATATATATATATATATATATATATATATATATATATATATATATATATATATATATATATATTGATATTATCAAAGAACACCTATCAATGTCAACCGGTAATTTCAATTATAGAATCTACATTCTATGTCTTTCATCATTTCTCTTTTTACACAATCAACGTTGGTGATATATCGGCTTTTGGAAGTTAACATTAGGTTCTTCCTCCCTCTGAGTAATTCTATCCACCCAATATTGCTCCATCCCTTTTAAAATTCTCTCTCTCTCTCTCTCTCTCTCTCTCTCTCTCTCTCTCTCTCTCTCTCTCTCTCTCTCTCTCTCTCTCTCTCTCTCTCTCTCTCTCTCTCTCATATGTGTACCTCATAGCGTGCATTTCACTAAGCTTTGTTGCATTCTATTCCGATTTCTTAAGGCTTTCCTTGGCGATTGCTTTGAGTTGAATGGCGTAGCAAATTGTTTGCAATCGTAACAAAAGCACCACTTCAGTTTTTTACAGTTGTGGGAAACGTATCAAAGATGACTTCTTTCCCAGATGAAATGTACAGTTGGACAGAGAAATTCTTGGTGCACTTTGCTTTGATAAAGTGCACCTAGCTACTGTACACTTATACTGCGCGGCTAGTTCCTGTGATTAGGCCCACCCACCTCCTCTACCATCCATTCCGACACGTTATGTTTGGATACTCGCCATGAAGTAACGGTGTGACAAGGTCATTTCTTGGAGTGAGGTATGCCAGAGAATCCTATGTTCTACTGTATGTGAAACAAGAGAGAAGCCCAGATAGAATTTTTACTTTCCTCGGCCACAGGTGATTTTACATGCAAACGACACTTAAGCAACTTCATTACTCCATTTCTGCCCGCAATAAAAACTGTGTATTTCAACACTGAACTCTTTAGTATTATTTGAAGTGATACAAAGACATGACCGTAGCATTATTAATTTTTATATATAGAAAAAGCCATATTACTCGGCCAGGAAGCGTGATGCTGTTAGAAATGTTCCTTTTTTATTTCGTGGGAGTTAGACAAGTCTATTAAGTCCTTACGATATATATCTATACACCTATCGAAGGAAACTTACTTTTATATACAAAAATGCAAACATGTATATCCATTAATAAAATTACATAAACTATATTTCTTTCTATATATATATATATATATATATATATATATATATATATATATATATATATATATATATATATATATATATATATATATCTATATTTATATATATATGTATATATATATATATATATATATATATATATATATATATATATATATATATATATATATATATATATATATATATACATATATAAATATTCCTTGCTCTTGATGATTTCACCTGCACCATGTATTCTGCCAAAACTAAGTCAAAGGAGGTTGACCAGCTTCGATACCAAATGCTCGAGTTAAAGTGCAGTGGGCAGTCGCTGGATTCAAAGAAGAATGTTGATCTTTCATCTCTTCAGCCACCAAGAGTGTCTAAATGAGCATATCAGGAGGTGAACTATCAGGTTGCTATATGGAAGCGTGCCCATTATCCCAAACCTGAGGTCCCTCATCCAGCTATGGATCATGGTTGGATAATGAAGGATGGAAATCTAGATCCCTGTTGGTTCAAGGGAACTGCACTTCCTACAAGTATGGCTGATATACTTGAGATGATGGACGATGATGAGACGTCTGATGATGAAAGCCTAGATGAAAACAATGAAAGTATTGGAAATTTTGATGATGACTATGAAAGTGATGATAGTGGGTCTGACTTGGATTAAGAAAGTTTCAAGTAACAAGATGGTATATTTCAGGGTCGAAGGACCAAGAACCTCCCTTGTATCACAAGATATTACCAATAATTGCCTTTCCATTAATCAAAAGTGGACCCAAAGGTACCCAAGTAGACTATCAAACTTTATACCTTGCATAGGTTGACTTTTTTCTGTAGTCCAAAGCAACACAGTGTGAATTTTCCCAATGAGATCCTGCATCATATGAATATATATTATACATTCATGTACAGTTTTATTGTACTTCATTCATGATTGTTGTAACCTTCAAATAAAGCATTTATGTTGTTGATTTATGTGACTTTCCTCAAATCTACTGACAGACTTGTTGAGACTGCCTTTATTGGATGCTGTGATCTCAAGAACCTGGGTGAGGACACGAATATTATCTCTCTTGCTGCATTCATGGAGGAGTTATAGCCAAGTCAAAATTACGGCGTCCAGAGTGGCGGCCATCTTGAATTTCAGCATGATGTAATTAGTTGACATTGTTGAGAATGCTTTTTTTGGATTCTCTGACCCCAAAACTTGAGAAAACACAGCAAAATAATTTCTGTAGCCCCTCTGTAAGAATAGTTATGAGCTTTATCAGTTTTTACGATTTTGAGGCAAAAAAAAACGACAAATTGGAAAATTGACCTTTTTACATAACATCTCATTTCCATGATTTGGCCAATAAGTACACTTAATGGGTATCATTCTACTTCTTGAGGTCTCTAGAGATGAAATAAGGCTGAAAATGTCATCAGATATTGGTCTGGCTGGTCCTGGGGTTACATTTATGGAGGTGCCTAAAATTTTCACTTGACCGCAAATTTGGTGACCTTTTGACCTCTGGTGACCTAATTATTAAACATAATTGCAAATTGTCTATTTTATCTGATAGAGAGGCCCTAAGCAAACATTTCGATATGTCATTTATCTTTCTCTGACCTTTCAGTCCGGAGTTATGTCTAATTTGGTTTCCCCTACCCCAAAATTGACAGCAGCAAAATTCGATGATGTCATCGAAGAAAGTGGCCCAGTAGTGGTAGTGAGTCCCTATTTTTTCAATGGGAACATTAAAAAAATTAAAATATGGATCAAAAGCTGCAACCTAAATGCACTTTTGTCAATTTTAAGGGGGGGGGGTGCAAGGTGAGCCCCCTCAGCCCACGGACTATAAGAGATTCACACATAAAGCCGATGACCGCTTTGTAGTTAGTGCCACATATATGCTCAACTGCTGTCAGATTCAAAAGCTCATTTGAAATCTCTACTCTCGCCTACGTGACGGTTTTGATAAGACTATAAAACCAAATCTGTGGAGTTCATTTTATCTAAGAATATTCGCATTTCCACTGAGTAGGATAAAATCTCAGAAAATAGTAAGACCTGTATTATTCCTTTTTTTTTTTTTACATTTCAAAAGGCTATAGGTTCCTCCGATAACAATAAAACAGTCTAATAAACAATAGGAATAATTTGAAAGCACCAATCCAATAGGAGGTCAGAAATGAAAGCACCCTACATTTTAACTTTGTTGGATAAAAAAACCTTAATTATACCATAATATATCATTATTATTATTATTATTATTATTATTATTATTATTATTATTATTATTATTATTATTATTATTATTATTATTATTATTTTAAGACAACTGTTTACAAAAGATGATTGGTTAACTTTTCGCCTTCGTCTCACAGAAGATTCTTCCCAAGAATTTCTATTCCGGAACTTGTGGACGCGAGGAAGAAAAGGCAATGCGTTGTGTATAAATGAAGGATGTT
>NC_090741.1:95600507-95625507 GCF_036898095.1 Palaemon carinicauda | reverse complement strand
ACGTGATGGCAAATTCAATACAAGTAATATTTGCATAACTCATGTTGCACAATAGAAGGAATTCATGGCCCATTTGAGCATTTTGGAGTTTCATTGTTGAGGATTTAACCTGACGACAGACTTTCCAACAGATCCATCGGATATGAGTCGTATATAATGAATGGCATCTTTAGTTCTAAAAAGCTTCACATTTAAAAGAATGGCAATTAGAAGCAGAAACTTAATTGTTTTTAACTATAACGTTAAAGGATATCAGTATCATTTACATAAAATTACCAAATGTTTTTACGTAAACCGAGAAAGCCACTTAACGACTTATATACCTTTGCTAATTTCTTATTATTTTTCTTAATTCGGAAATAGTTTGTTCAAACACAAACGAACATTATATTAATACATACACACGCGCGCGCGCGCACACACACACACACACACATATATATATATATATATATATATATATATATATATATATATATATATATATATATATATATATATATATAAATTTAAGTCCTATATACCCTGATTACTTGACTCAAATCCTTACTACTCTATGTTTATAGATTTGATATTTGGTGAACCTTGTTCATATATATCATACCGTTTATATCTTCTTATGTGGGATATTCTTGTATCGAGATAATAATAATAATAATAATAATAATAATAATAATAATAATAATAATAATAATAATAATAATAATAATAATAATAATAATAATAATAATAATAATAATCCTCATCAAGGTGAAGAATAACTTTCAAAGAAGAGTCGGTGTCAATGACCTTAGATGTCAGAAAACCTCAAATCACTCAATCAATCAAAGAAGAGTCTATGCAGTGAAGCCCAGAGTCCATTTGAAGCATAAAGTGTAAATAAGAGAATTTGGCCAACATAAATCTATATCTTATTTAATTCTGAACCTAAATCAAAGGGAAACTATTCACTAACTATGAACCAATAGTATAAATTATTTCATATTTCTTTGGCTTTCGGAATCCTCTGTCCTCAAACGAACAGCCTAAATCGCTTTAAAAAGTACTATGTAAATAGTAGCTGAAAAGTTGTACCTTGGACCAACTGGATGCATATTTCCTTTTAATTATTTTTAATGATATCCTCATGTAAGATGTTCCTGTTGTGCACACCGAGTTTGTGCATCTTAAAGGCAATATGTTAAACATGACAGCACAATTCTTTTAGAAAGTCTCATTGTCATCATTCTATTATAATGAACGGGCCATCCACGAACTGGGCATTGGTAAGAATAAACGATGTTGGACTTCATCAGAAAGTCCTACAGAGGGGTGGTCAGGTTATTCTTCAAGATGAGGAATCTTGTTTCTTGAAGTCTGGTAGTTGATAAACAGATTGATGTCAGTGTCTTCTTGAAAAGGCATGAAATTGTTATTGATAATGTCCTTCATGGCATTTTCGTGTTGCTGGTATTGTCTTTAGAGTACAGGTTGAATCTAAAAGTTGTGTTCCTATGGCTGGGCACAATCTCGCACCATTTGTCCATAGGATATTAGACTTGCCTGTTGGAATAACGGATGTTCACGAGGACCTGGTTAATCCTATGCAGCTCCTTGTGGGTTTCTATCCAGGAGGAACAATGGGAGAGGGCCCGACGAACGTAATATATGATGGTGGAGGTCTTCTACCTCGTGGGACATTTGCTGTCACCATTCAAGCAAAGTCCTAGGTTCATGGACTTCTTAGTGCCAATGGTATCAAAACCACGCTCAGCAGTCGAGACGTAGACAACTAAAATAGGATGATGGCTGTTGTCAAGATGTTCTATAAATTTAAGTCCTATATACCCTGATTACTTGACTCAAATCTTTACTACTCTATGTTTATAGATTTGATATTTGGTGAACCTTGTTCATATATATCATACCGTTTATATCTTCTTATGTGGGAAATTCTTGTATCGAGATAATAATAATAATAATAATAATAATAATAATAATAATAATAATAA
Source organism: Palaemon carinicauda (assembly GCF_036898095.1). Taxonomy (NCBI): domain Eukaryota; kingdom Metazoa; phylum Arthropoda; class Malacostraca; order Decapoda; family Palaemonidae; genus Palaemon; species Palaemon carinicauda. Next base: position 95,623,516 of record NC_090741.1, on the reverse strand, counting down.
TAATAATAATAATAATAATAATAATAATAATCCTCATCAAGGTGAAGAATAACTTTCAAAGAAGAGTCGGTGTCAATGACCTTAGATGTCAGAAAACCTCAAATCACTCAATCAATCAAAGAAGAGTCTATGCAGTGAAGCCCAGAGTCCATTTGAAGCATAAAGTGTAAATAAGAGAATTTGGCCAACATAAATCTATATCTTATTTAATTCTGAACCTAAATCAAAGGGAAACTATTCACTAACTATGAACCAATAGTATAAATTATTTCATATTTCTTCGGCTTTCGGAATCCTCTGTCCTCAAACGAGCAGCCTAAATCGCTTTAAAAAGTACTATGTAAATAGTAGCTGAAAAGTTGTACCCTGGCCCAACTGGATGAATATTTCCATTTAATTATTTCACATAGCTCACTGCATACGTTGGGAAACGTTCTGATGTAATGTTTGGGAGAAGCGAGTGAATGTTGAATACATTACTTCCTGAATATTATCATGCCGTATCGAACTACTTTTAAATGGAGTTGAAAGATACATATTTTAAAGGACTAGGCGATCTCTCTCTCTCTCTCTCTCTCTCTCTCTCTCTCTCTCTCTCTCTCTCTCTCTCTCTCTCTCTCTCTCTCTCTCTCTCTCTCTCCTGCTATCGTATAATTTATTTTGAAAATATATCCATTTTGTTTTCAAAACCTACTCATTTGTTTCTGTTTGAATTGAGAGAGAGAGAGAGAGAGAGAGAGAGAGAGAGAGAGAGAGAGAGAGAGAGAAAGAGAGAGAGAGAGAGAGAGATCTACCTCTTCAATCCTAACAGGGATGAAGAAGGAATGGAAATTAATATTATAATTTATTGTAAGTAGTAGAATATGAAAATCATAACCAATTGCATTAGAAGTGTTTAAATCTGAGATAGAGATAACAAATCATGACTAAAATAGGCTTTAGTTCAGTTTCAATGCAAGCTTGGTGCTTATTGACTGAGATGAAAGAGTAGTAGAAATAAAAATAATATGTTTCTTGGCATTTATCTTGCAGTTGAGCCTCTTAGTGGCTCAATTGTTATTTCTTTCGTCAGTATTACATACTGCTAAATGTTATAAGATGCTACATGTTATAAGATGGTTCTAGGTTGTTCCTCTTAACATTAGACAGGCTGGATGGAAGTAGGCAGAGCTGGTCTATTTATACCAATCGGTTGGGTCATCAAATTGAGCGCTAGTCGCTGATTGATCATCGTGAGAAGACTTCATACCTGGTCTGTAATGGAATTACTCTTCCGGTGGCTCAAGTACCAGCTGGGAGAGGATCCGTCACAGTCTGGCTACTTCTCAACTCACGGGCATCAAAGCTGTGAGGAGTCTGGGTTAGAGTTGGTCTGGTTGCAGATCCCAATACGGCGTGCTGATTTTGCTAATGCGCTACCACAGAGGATCTTGGAGTCAGGCAGGCTGCCCTGCTGCTTACATTCTTAGTCTAGAGAGACTCGAGCTGCTTTCTGATTAGCTGAGATGCTCACTAGGAGAGTTTCAGTCGTAGACAAGCTGCTGTGGCACTGATCGTCGTCATCCTTCTTGATGTTAGCGACCATTGGGTGGCGTTTCTATGGTAGAAGGGGAGGAAAATCATCGCTTGGATTGTATTAAGGTTTGGCTTCTCTTGTTGGATGAATAGGGCCTCCAGGATCCTGAGCCTTCTGTTGTCCATGGCACGGCTAAAGATCTTGGTATTTTTAATGATATCCTCATGTAAGATGTTCCTGTTGTGCACACCGAGTTTGTGCATCTTAAAGGCAATATGTTAAACATGACAGCACAATTCTTTTAGAAAGTCTCATTGTCATCATTCTATTATAATGAACGGGCCATCCACGAACTGGGCATTGGTAAGAATAAACGATGTTGGACTTCATCAGAAAGTCCTACAGAGGGGTGGTCAGGTTATTCTTCAAGATGAGGAATCTTGTTTCTTGAAGTCTGGTAGTTGATAAACAGATTGATGTCAGTGTCTTCTTGAAAAGGCATGAAATTGTTATTGATAATGTCCTTCATGGCATTTTCGTGTTGCTGGTATTGTCTTTAGAGTACAGGTTGAATCTAAAAGTTGTGTTCCTATGGCTGGGCACAATCTCGCACCATTTGTCCATAGGATATTAGACTTGCCTGTTGGAATAACGGATGTTCACGAGGACCTGGTTAATCCTATGCAGCTCCTTGTGGGTTTCTATCCAGGAGGAACAATGGGAGAGGGCCCGACGAACGTAATATATGATGGTGGAGGTCTTCTACCTCGTGGGACATTTGCTGTCACCATTCAAGCAAAGCCCTAGGTTCATGGACTTCTTAGTGCCAATGGTATCAAAACCACGCTCAGCAGTCGAGACGTAGACAACTAAAATAGGATGATGGCTGTTGTCAAGATGTTCTAAAGTGAATGTAAAGGAATTGCACTCTTCGAAGGTCATATGTAGTGCATCGATGCGCTGACAGGAGTAGGCTTTTACTAAATTATCATCGATATAGTGGACATTTCTACATGCAAAGCTTCGCTTTTCGACGACACCCATGTAAAAGTAGGAGATACGGTCGCCAATGTGGGTGCCCGTAACACCATCCTTTTGTATGTATATTTGACCTCGGTGGGAAGTGAAAGGGGCCTTTTTAGTACATATCTCCATGAAGGTGAGAAGTGTATGCTCCTGGATGCTAAGAGGAGGAGTTGAATTGCCTCAGGACACTTAGTCCAGGATAAGATGGATAGCCTCATCTATAGAGGGAATCTATGTCCAGAGAAGTGATGACTCCTTCACTGGAATGCCCTTTCATGGTTATCAGTAACTCCATTGAAGAGGTTTTTGTGTATTTGTCAGGACCATATGGAGTAAGCAGAGACTTGAGTCTGTTGGCCATTTGGTATATTAACATAGGACACTATCTTACGATAGGGCAAAAAGGGTTACTTGCCTATTAGGTTATCATAGTCCCCTAGAGGAAACCCAGCTCAAAACCACAAGGGATAGCCTACAAATGGTCAGCATTAGAGGTTGATTGATAACTTTTCATGATGCAGCTGACCTCCTGTTGATGTCTTCAGTAGACTTGGATGTCAGATGTTATAATTTTGAGGTTTCAGCCAAGATGGTATCCACATCTCGTAGTAGTCCTTGGTGTCAATGAGGATGAAAGCTGCGGTCTTTTAGGCTCTCCGTATAGTAATATCAGCTATACCCTTGAGTTCCTTGGCAATAATCTACAAGGCCCAGGAAACTACTGCTAGTGTACTATCCACAGTCTGTGAGGGCCTCTGCTAGCTGGAGGGGCTGGAGAGCATCATTAGTAAGAAGGACACTTTTCTCTTGGTTGCTGAGAATGGAGACGATCAAAAGTTTAACGAATTGGCTCTTGTTCATTTGTCTGTGACGAGATATAAAGTGTTTGTTCAAGTTTAGCTTGAGGACCTCTCATCATGAAGAATAACTCAGCCTATCATGTGCAATATATCGGTTATTTTTACCAATTCCTAGTCCTTGGATGCTATGGCCATTATTTTGGAACAAAGACGATAAGAATTTATAAAAGATTGCCCTGCCTAGTTCAAAAGGGAGCCATTAAGATGTACGGATTCACTGTGCATAAAAAGAACCTCATATGGGAGAATATCATCGCCAGTGCCCCAGACGGCAGAAGTCTCAGGATCAAAAGGGCTCTGATCTTCCAGAGAGAGAAACCATATCTTAATACAAAGCAAGAGATGTTCCCCCTCCCCACTTACTGTACGAACACCGCCCAAAGACTCGCTAATATCAACGAGGACGATGACGATCAGCAGCCAGACAGCTTACCTGCGAGACTGACAATATCCCGGCGAGTGCCTCAGTCAACTAGCAAGCAGCTTGGGACTATCAAGACTAGGACTCTGAATGGCCGCACAGATTGCCTTACTCTGAGCCCAGCTTGGGCAACGTGTTAGCCAATCAAAATGCCGCACTGGGAGCTCCACCTACACCAACTCAGACCGACACTCCTCCCAGCTTCGATGGCCGAGAATGGAGGCGCAGATTGACTGTAACGGACCCCCTCCCGGCGAGTGCTTCGGCTAATGGGAGAGCAAACACATCTCGTACCAGGTATGAATTCCGCCCATGAGGAACAATCAGTGACTAGTGCTGTATTTGGTGAACCAGCTGATCGGTATAAATAGAGCCAGTTCTGCCTACTTCCATCCAGACTCTGACTGAGGATGAGAGGAACTACCTGGCACCATTTGGTAACGCATAGCAATCAAACTCGATTACCTATTGTGTAGTCTACGTTTTTTACTAAAATTATAAAACTTACTTCTCCCCCCAACCATGTCTACCATAGCCAAGAAGATCAACTGCAAGATAAATGCCACTGAAGCAGCAATAATTTTCAACGAAACACGCTTAAAAGTGGGTCTACTACCAATAATAATAATAATAATAATAAAAATAATAATAATAATAATAATAATAATAATAATAATAATAGAAATAATAATAATAATAGCTAAAACAACGAATATTAACAATAAAATTATCTGTGTCTCACTGACCATATTATCCTGATGTTAATACATATTAGTTTATATCATATCTAATTTCTTCCTTGAATCGAAGGGAGTTCATGAAATGATTATTAATTAAAACTATATATATAAAAAATGAATTTATATTCGCAGTCTTTCGAGACCTCTGGTAATACGACTGGATTAAATCATTTTAAAAAGTCCTATGCAAATGTCCGCCATATCTGGTATTCAAGTTTATTTCTTTTTAATGATTCAAGATCGTTCAACTTCTTACGTTTGAAAATGTTCTGATGCACTTTTGTGAAGATTAAGATTATACTAGAATAGATTTAAGAATTGGGGCTATATATCCCGGCTCATGGACATATGAGGCCATTCAGACAACGAGCGCAAAGTGAGGTCCAACCTTTAATTACACTATATAGCTGAAGAGCTTGGAAAGCAAGGTGAAAGGAAGGATGTGGGAACGGAGGTGAAGTAGGAAAATATAAAGCAAGTGAAGATACACAAAAGGAAAGCTCAAGTTGTGCATACAGTACACCTCGAGAGGTGCACTTACTGCATACCACTCTGCGGGGATAAACTTTCTATTCTATGCTTATTTGGGTATTTTGTCGAATTTAATCTTATTATGTTGAAAATACATTATTTTTACCGATATACTGTATATTCATTTCATATCAATGATATCAAAACATGTTATTGAGCTTGTTTATATTTCAGAGAGAGAGAGAGAGAGAGAGAGAGAGAGAGAGAGAGAGAGAGAGAGAGAGAGAGAGAGAGAGAGAGAGAGAGTATCTTTATTTAATTGCATTAGAAATATCGGTGCCTGAAATAGAGCTAATGAATCATATTGGAAGTAATCTATTGTTAGGTTACATTTGTTTTATTATCTATAAACTGAATAAACTACTTTAATAATTAAAACATAGAAATAATAATCATAAAAATAACAATGATATAAGGAAGATCCAATAGCTATTCCTCGTTGAAATAATTTCCCATTGGAAATATTTTTCTTCACAAATTATTTTAAACTTACGAAAGGTGTTGGAACCTTTATTAAACAATTAGAGAGAGAGCAGTTTCCAAAGGTATAAGGTATAAGCTACTGAGGGAAATTAGAATTACCTCATGTAATTATAAACAAATAACATGGATATTAATAAGGAGGAGAGAGAGAGAGAGAGAGAGAGAGAGAGAGAGAGAGAGAGAGAGAGAGAGAGAGAGAGAGAGAGAGAGAGAGCAAAACGACAAAGAAATATGTTTGTCTTTCTATAAGCAGATATATATATATATATATATATATATATATATATATATATATATATATATATATATATATATATATATATATGTATATATATATATATATATATATATATATATATATATATATATATATATATATATATATATATATATATATATATATATATATATATATATACAGACGCTCCCCAACTTACGAACGAGTTACGTTCCGAACGATCGTTCGTAAGTTCAATTTGTTCGTAAGTTGCTTCAGTGCTATATTTTGTATTATAATTTATGTTTAAGGCATATACAGTACTGTATAAGTATATTGAAGGTTTATATAAGTATGTTTAAGTATGTTTAAGGCTTGTATAAGTAACCTGTATTGGTTTGTACTGAAAAAAACATTTAATAAAATGGAGAGAATACGTACAGTACTGTACTACGTATGTTAGAGAGAGAGAGAGAGAGAGAGAGAGAGAGAGAGAGAGAGAGAGAGAGAGAGAGACACACACAGTATGTACATGTACGTAATAAGATAAATAAAATGAAGTTTAACTTACTTTTGGAAGATGTACTCGATGCTTAAGGAGATGATGGAGGAGGAGGAGGCGGCAGAGGAGGATTTTATATCATGAGAGGGTCATCGTCATCGCTGGAATGGGCTTCAAAAGTTACTTCCTCCTCCGTAACTTCAATGTAGGAAGAAGTTGAGGGTCGAGGAGAAGAAGATGAGGGTTGATGAGTATCTTCCTTGGAGGATTTACTAGAAACTGGCCGAAAGAAGCGATCTAACGACGACTGCACAGTTTTCTTCTTTTTTTCATCATAAATGATGCGGTAGCACTGTATGGCATCATTCAATTGATTTGCAACCTTTGTGCAACGTTCAATATTTGGGTCTTGCTGCTCGAAGAGTGCGATGGCTTTATCTATGAGCGAAAACCCCTCGGCCAAGAGTTTCGTCTCGAATTTCTTCATGGGGACAGGCGTTTCTTCCTCCTCCTCCTCCTCGACACGTTGCTGAGCCTCCAACTCCATGAGGTCTTGGTTACTCATTTCCTCCCCATGGGACTCAAGCAATTCCTCGAAGTCCTCCTCCTGCAGGTCAAGTTCGAGTTTGTCACTTAGGCCGACAAGAGTGCTGAGAATTTCTTTATTGATGCTCTCCTGATCAAAGCCACGGAAGTCGTTGACGAACTGAGGGCATAGAGGCCTCCACACGGCGTTGAGGTTGACCTCGGTAACCTCACGCCATGATGCATCAATGTTTTTTACGCAGTTAAAGATGTTATACGACTTCCAGTAGCTCCGTAAGGTCATCTCGGGGTCAGAATCCACTGCTTTCAAGGCCATCCTGTACGTCCGTCGGGTGTAATATTTCTTGAAATTGGCGATAACGCCCTGGTCCATCGGCTGCAGAAGTGAAGTTGTATTTGGCGGCAGGTACACAACTTTGACATCAGGATGAAAATCATCCAAGTGCGGGGGGTGGCCAGGGGCATTGTCCAGCACCAGCAGGATCTTGAATGGAATTCCATTTTCCCGGCAATACAACTTCACTTCTGGGATAAAATGGTGGAAGAACCAGTCCTCAAATATAGCGAGTGTCACCCATGCCTTCATGTTTGACATCCATATAACGGGGAGAGAGCTTTTTGTCACGTTCTTCAGGGCTCGAGGGTTAGCTGCCCGGTAAACTAGCAGCGGCTTCAGCTTGTAGCTCACTTCAGCATTCGCCCCAAGCATTAAGGTTAGGCGGTCTTTAGCCGCTTTAAATCCGGGCATCGTCTTCTCCTCACGGCTAATGTAGGTCTTCTCTGGCATTTTCTTCCAAAAAAGATCCGTTTCGTCGACATTGAAGACCTGCTTAGCCGAATAGCCACCCTCCTCAATGATCTCCTTCAACACTTGGGGGAATCGCTCGGCAGCCTCTTTGTCCGCAGATGCTGCCTCTCCGGACACGGACACATGGTGGAGATTAGCCCTCTTCTTGAAACGGGAAAACCACCCGTGGCTGGCAGAAAACGTTTCTTCGGCAGCGCTTTCCCCAGCCTTAGCCTTGACATCCGCAAAGATAGATTTGGCCTTCTCCTGAATGAGCATAAGGCTCAGAGGAATACGCCGCTGCTGTTGATCCTCGAGCCAAATGGTGAGAAGTTTCTCCATCTCTTCTATGATTTTCCCTCTTCTTTTACTAATGATCGTCGATTGCATCGGCACTGCACCTTTCACATGTTCCATTATACGATCTTTCTGTTTATAAATGGTACCGACAGTCGAACGATTCAAGTTGTATGCCCGCGCAACGTTCACCATTTTCTCACCCGAATCAAGCTTCTTTATTATTGCCACTTTCGTTTCAAATGAAATGGCTTGCCTCTTCTTAGCACTACCACTCTCACTAGAAGCCTTTCGCTTTTCACCAACCATATTGAATAATGGATGCACGAGATATTTAATGATAAAAATGAAAAAAGTTCTTTGCGCACTGGAGATACGTTCACGCTCTTACGCACTGCAACGAACTGGGCAGAGGAAGGTGGATGCTGGGTGAGCTCTCACAGCGCCAAGCGTCGGTATTAGCGGCGGAAAGAAGCACTACTCGGAAAAAGGCGCGCAATACAAAATCTAACTTACAGCATCTCTTTCCGAACATTTTTAGACACGCGCGCAGACATGTTCGTATGTACCGTTGTTCGTAACTCGAATGTTCGTAAGTAGGGGAGCGCCTGTATATATATATATATATATATATATATATATATATATATATATATATATATATATATATATATATATATATATATATATATATATATATATAACGGATTTTGATGGAAGGTTACTAATTGTAGCTTCCAAGGGATATATGAACTACAGTGATATTCCCAGAGAATTTACCTTTAGATCTCCAGAATTCTAACTCCTGGCGCGAATATCCTTAACATTCTCTTAAGGATATTGTATAAATGAGGGGAATTATATCTTGATACGACACATAGCGATATTCACCCCGAATAGCATTTTCGCTTCGAGGGGGAAGAGTGGCAATTTCGGAAGGGGAGCCATTATCAAGGTTACCCCATTTCCCATACTACTATTGAGTATCAAGACGGCGCCATATCCAAGATGACGGACATTCCTTGTAGCATTGAGCATGCTGCTACAGATATAGTAGTTTCGGGAGGGATTCTGAGAAGGCCTTTTCTATATAAAACGCGGGTGGGTCCATCAGGATGACATGGCTATCTCACCCAAAAATAGATATTTCGCTTCGCTCAAAATCCATTTTTTTGGGCTCAAGCCATGTCGTCATGATGGAAGTTTACCTGAGAATTACTAGAAAGTACTGTATCTGTGGATTTTCATTGGTGCCTTAACCTTGGAACAATTTTTCTATGGACATCTGGACCATTGAGACAAATGACGTTACCGTTTTCCGTCATTACCAATAATCATAGACAATGTTAGTGCTTCCTGCCCCCTACAGGGAAGAGTCATACTAGATTGTAAAAAAGGGGCCTCAAGGTTAGCATATATCGTATGAACAAACATAAGTATTCACCAGGTATACAAACGGTCTATCGGTTTGTATAAATTGTCGGAACAATATCAGTGTCAACTATATCCATTGTTTGTAAGCATACAATGTTATGAGATTTACTTAAGTGAGTAAGTCAAAGAACTCTGGCATCTTTAATGTGCAAATGGCCGGGTGAAATAGGACAATTACATTCTAATAGACATTTATTTCTAATAAATGACTAAATGGGATAACGAGAGGGAAGAAATGATAAGTGCCACTCTAAGACTGAAAAATTCTAATAAATTTTCCTTCAAAATTTCTGTAAATGTTGTAGCCTATCAACACTGTGTACTACGTACACACGGCACAAGTGTTATCTGTATAATTCTACACCTGACATTTTGAACAGACTTAGTGTTACCATGGTAACACTCACTTATAAGGTATCACACCGGAGGTGTCGACACCTTTATCCTTTAATTGATAGTCCCAATCAATTAACTGTTCATCTCAGTACTTAGACAACAGGTTTTAAAAAACTACCTGCCGCTACCAAAAAGTGCTTCAGTTCATGTACCTGCTTAGCATAGTGTTTGTAGAACACTCTGGATGATTTCCATCCAGTATATGAGCGAACACGCTCAAACTCCATATACTAAAAAAAGTTCAGTGATGAAGCAATTTTCCTCGGATCATCACCTGCGGGTGAACTGTCAGGATCTGATCTGCGAATAAAGTAGGTAAGCTTCGCCCTCAGTTGTTTTAGGGATAAGTTTGAGCCAGAGGTTTCTCCTTTGAAAAGCTGTCCTCCCCTGAAGTCTGAAGTTCTACGAATATAGACCTTTAGACACTTTACAGGACATAGAGAGACATCTTCCTTCAGAGGGCAGATTCTCCAGGGACCCCATCTTTTAGTGGGTAGCTCGTTCTCAGCGAGAAAGGTTGGATCAGGAAAGAGATTCAATTCTCCCGCTTCTGTGAACTGAATGTGGTCCTCATTTTTTGATAGGGCTACTATTTCACTAACTCTAGCCCCAGAGGCTATAGCGCACAGGAAAATAGCCTTCTGGGGTAGATCTTCATTGTTCACAGATGAGGTATAATGTAGGACCTTGTCCAAAGACCATGAGATGGGCTTCGGAGGTGCTGCAGGCCTAAGCCTTGCACATGCATTCGGAATCTTATTACAGATTTCATTTGCCAGATCCAGTTGAAAGGCATATAGAAGAGGTCTAGTCAAGGCTGACTTGCACATAGGTATCGTGTTAGCGGCCAGACCTAGATTATCAAGGTGGACAAAGGACAGACAGAAGTTCATTGAAATTTCTTTTGGTCCTTTTGCTTTTACAAAAGCAACCCACTTTTTCCAAGAGGACTCATATTGTCTTCTAGTAGACTTAGACTTTTATTCTTCTATGAATTCTATATTGCCTTCCTCACCGCTAGGGCGAGAAAATCATGAAATGAGGGGTTTCGGCTCTCCGAGATGAATCGAAGGCAATTAACTTCTGAACCCTCTGAGATAGTGCTGTGTTCAGTATAAGGGCCAGCCTCAACCTCAGTTCCTTTACTAGAGGAAACCACTCGCTCTTGGGCTATTTGGGAGCCAGCAAAGCTGCCCCTCCCTGGAAGGATCTCAGCATGTTGAGGACCTTCAGCAGGAGATTGGATGGAAGGAACAGGAATTCCTGAGTCCATCCTTTCCATACTAGAGACGTGGTGTCCGTTATCTCCTCTAGAGGATCCTCGTATGGGATATATATCGAGGTAGTTTCTTGAGGACGCTCGTCCCGAAGAGGTCGATCTGCAGCTCGGGGACTTGTTCCCATCTGGGAGAGAATAGGTCTGCATCTCTGGACCATTCTAACTCTATCGGCTTGAGTTTGAGTAGAGCATCCGCTGTCACTTTACTGATCAGTTGTACGTGAACAGCTGATAGGTGCCATCCTTTTAGGTAAGGGATGGCTAACAACACCTACACAATACGGGACGATCTCGAGCCTTGCCGGTTCAGACATCTCATTATCGCTTTGATGTCCCAGATCAGCCTGAGGAGGACTGATCTGCGTGGATAGAGTTTCCCCAACCTCAACAGGACTACCATGGCTTTGGGTAGAAATGACCTAGCCCCTTGGACTTTCCTCTGATGGGAGTGAACACCCCATTCTTCCGACTAGGCATCCATGCGGATGATCTACAATAATCGAAATAGTTACGAGGGCACAGTCCTCGATAGGCTTCTGGCCTTTGACCATTGGTTTAGAAGCGATCAAGGAAAGAGCGATATCGGTCATTTTAGATCTCTTTGAGGGTTTGATGTGTATCTTCTCCAGACTCTTAAAGCATCTTTCTGCTGTGTTCTTAGCACTGGGTCTGTCACTACTGTGAACTGGAGTGAGTTCAGAACTCTTTCCTGTTAGCGTCTTCGAGTCCTGACTGATTACCGTAGTCTTTTGACCGACCCTGCGATCCCCTTTTACATCCCTAAGGGAAAGGAGAGCCAGTGTGACCTCAGGTTCCAATGGTATTTTAATTATTGAAGCCTTTGAGCTGGAGAGAATCGACACTTCTTGAAGCTGATTTTGCATCTCCAATGTTCCAGGAACTAGATTACCTCTTTGGATGCTCGCAGACTAGCCACACATATATATATATATATATATATATATATATATATATATATATATATATATATATATATATATATATATATATATATATATATGTGTGTGTGTGTGTGTGTGGATATATATATATATATATATATATATATATATATATATATATATATATATATATAAATATATATATATATATGTGTGTGTGTATGTATGATTATTTATATATATATATATATATATATATATATATATATATATGTATTCATATATATATATATATATATATATATATATATATATATATATAGAGAGAGAGAGAGAGAGAGAGAGAGAGAGAGAGAGAGAGAGAGAGATATATAAATATATATATATATATATATATATATATATATATATATATATATATATATATGTGTGTGTGTGTGTGTGTGTGTGTGTGTGTTTGTAATACTTATCTACACATTCAATGAATTGAGAGAGAGAGAGAGAGAGAGAGAGAGAGAGAGAGAGAGAGAGAGAGAGAGAGAGAGAGAGAGATCAACCCAACACTTTACATTCAAAGTCCAATTAAATTCCTTTTTTCTAATCTGTTGATAGAGAGAACTTTCCATCCTCGCCTTCTTGCAAGTGAGTGAGTAAAGCCCCAAAGTATAATCCTTGAACTCCAACTTCAATTTAAGAAAAACAAAAAAGAAAACCAACAACAGAAGATTCTTTAGCTTAATCTCCCTTAATCTGGTTTTAACTGTGTTGGAGTTAAAGGGAACTTTTAGGACCTCTCTCTTCTTACAATGGAAGGATACAGTTATGCTTTAGGACACTTCTTCCTCTTCCACTTATGGCGAGGATTTATTAATTTTTTAATATGAAACGTGTCTGCCAGTCCCGTTAAAATGACAGTAATTTCTTCTTCATTGAAATGGCAGTAATGATTAGTATGAAATGATGGTTATATTGTTTATGCGTTCTTTGTTATTAGTTAAAATGAATAACTTCAAATGACGATAATAGCTAATCTTTGCAATGTCAAACATGAAAATAACAACATAAATATAGTGAAGCATATTGCATAAAATTGCATTACATGTTATCCTTTCTCTAGATGAAATATATTGAATAAAAATATATTTCTATGTAATTTCAAGCATTAGACGAAAAATTGTATAAACTAAGAGTTACACAATTTAATGCAATGGATATTATGAATTGCATAAAACGAAGGTAATATGCTTTCCTACGCAATGGATACAAACAAATTGCATAAAAACTTGTATTTAATTCGTGAAACAATAGCGTCAAATGACAATACTCGGATTCCCTTCAAAAGAATGCAGTAATAAAGCATAAAAGGATATCCGTGAGATGTATGAAACCACTGCACATAAAATGGACGTAATATACTTTCCCTTAGCAATAGAGATTCGGCCAAAGGTGAATAAATTAAATTCTGGTCGTTGAATTTTGCATTATAATTTTTTTTTAAAGGTATTTTATTTAAGAAGATGTCTCGATATTCCTGTTTTATTTAAAACTTAAACTTGAATTGATGAAAGAAATGTTTGAAAACATTCGAAAGGACACGCACAAAATGCTTTGGTTACCCAATGAGCTCACCGCTCCTAATGAATTAACTGGTAAAATCATGTAACAGAAATATATGTTATTTTATTCATACTTCTGTCAAAGTCTGATTAATTTTGAAAATACTCTTGTTTTCTAAATATATCTATTTGTTAATTTCTTTGTTTTGAGAGAGAGAGAGAGAGAGAGAGAGAGAGAGAGAGAGAGAGAGAGAGAGAGAGAGAGAGAGAGAGAGAGAGAGAGAGAGAGAGAGAGATACCATATCCACTCGTCAATCCTAACAGAATTGAATGTTATCCTTTAGCTCTAAGAAACAGAATAATAAAATCAAAATCAAGTATATCAGAAATGCTTAATCCTGCATTAATCCTGCTAAAATAAACTTTTATTCAATTTCAATGCAATCTTAGTTATTAATAGCTTAAATGAAATAATAATAATAATAATAATAATAATAATAATAATAATAATAATAATAATAATAATAATAATAATAATAATAATAATCATCATCCTCATCATCATTATCATCACCATACATAGGCATTTTATAAACACGATTTGAAATGGAAGAAGAAAACAAGTGATATCAATCCATAATAATCGATATCATATTACATTTCATCTTCGAATCAAAAGGAGTTCATGATCTGATTATTATATAAAACCATAAATATTTGAAATAAACTCGAGACCTCAGTCGCAATATGACTGGTTTAAATGCGTTTATCAAATGCTATGTAAATAATAATTGCAAATTCATGAAGGTTTGCATCTTTTGGTTTAAGAAAGGCCAATTTCATACATTTGGAAATATTTTGATGTCTTGTTATGGAGATCGAGGTGAGATTTTAATGGATTTATAAAATGAAGCTGGGGCCTATGAGACCTTTCAGAGCATAAGCGCATAAGCGTAGTTACACTACGTACCTGAAGAGGTTGGACAGCTAGGTTCAATAAAGGAGTGTGCGAGCAAGCAGTTAGGTGATAACTAAGAGACAACGTAAATGCATCTAACTTTAATATATCAGAAAGAGGATTTTCAAAAAAATTGTTTTAGTGAAAGAAGGTCACAATATTTCAAATAGATCAATATATTCTCATAAAGGAAATAACAGGTTATCAGCTCGAGGGGAGGGGGATAATGATAACGACAATATACAAAAAACAGATATACCGTTAGTGGACGAACATGGGTTATACACGTGCATTACATGGCTCCCCTCTTTAAAAAGACCTACTTGTGAAATATGGCGCCCTGCTCTTGAGAGGCGTACTATAAGTGGGTTATCTGGCAGGAGATATGCAGGTTTTAGGCGATCAATAGAGACCCAGTCTTCTTTGCCACGTATATTGAGGAGGAATTTTTTCGGCGTACGATGGATCATGAGGGAGCATTAATGGTGGCTTGCTAGTGTCGAGTACAGGAAAACATATGATGCCCAGCGCAGATCCGTTTGTATGTGTTGCTCAGGTGGAAGCTTGTTAGTCTGGTGTCAAGGAGTAAATTTTCTCACAAAATACTTAGGCACTGGAGATTTTGCAAGAGAATGCAGCGATTTAAATTTGGCAGGGGTTTCGGACGACCAATGGGTTGACACACACCATTTGAGCTGCCAAGACTTCTAGGGAGTCTTTAGGAGTTGCTCTCAGTACCAGGAGGACCCAGGGAAGCTGGGTAAACCGTTTCGAGTACTTGCAGCAGGATATCAAAGCTGCTTTGAAGGTACAGTAAAAACGTTCATTCATACTGTTGTCAGTAGGGTTGTATGCGGTTATCTGATGAAGGGTGATAACCAGGAGATTTGCTAATGTTGTCCACACTAGAGATGTGAATGTGGTACCCCTGTCAAAAATAATATGCTCAGTAATACCAATTCTTGCTATCCATTCTGAGATTAAGGCATATGTACACGAGACGGATGTTGAAGTTTCCATGGGAATGGCTTCAGGCCAATCTGGAGCGATCGAAGACAGTAAATAGGTAACAATGTCCTTTTAAAGTGGGTAGGAGACCTAAAACAACGATGTGAATGTGGGAAAATAACCACTTAGGATGCGGAAAGGTGTCCACTCTTAAATCTATGTGTCAATGTTCTTATGAGGCTTGGCTTAAAGTATAGGCATGGACCCAATCCTTAGCATCCTTAGTAATGCTACTTTGTCTTCGGCAGCTGTGCAGTAGAATTGCGCAATGGATGTGAAAGGACATGAATGAAATCAAACACCTATCTGAGCATGGGAGAAGGTATCCACGGTCTAGGTCTACCATTACTAGCATCTCAAAGGAGGGCGACCTTGGAGTCGTCGAGAGGGACGTTCTCCCAGTAGACGGATGTGCAGGATGTCCACATGCTTGGTACTCTGAATCCTTTCGTTGGGCTTCTGCCAAGGCGTTGCAATCCAATCCCAAGCAAATGGTGGCCAATGAGTTTCTTGACAGGGCATCGGCAACGGGATTAATTTCCCCCAGGAACGTGCAGAAAAATACAATTGTGTTCAGTCACGGCGGAGAGATGTCGGTATTGACGGGTGGACAAGGAGTCTGTCTGATGAGTAAAGGCATAAACCACAGGAATGAGGTATATGAGAATGACGAAAGTGATGGACAGCCAAGTGCAACACCAGCAATTCGCGGTCGAAGGTAGAGCAGCCAGATTTCCCCTTGGACAATATTCTAATTAAGAAAGGCAATGGGTGGGCAACCCATTGACCACCTGCTCAATTACTGCCCAATAGTGATATTGCGGGCATCGGTGGAGAGAAGGAGATGCATGTAGCATGGGAAAAGCGTGAGCAGCAGTGGTTGATAGGGCATTCTTTACGTTGCAAGAGAACGCTTCTTGAAGGGATCCTCACTTCAGGTCTTTTGGCCTACCCTTGAAGGAGGAGTAGAGGGGCACAAGAGAAAGAGTCCTGGCGATGGCTTGCAGGAAACAGTGATAATAGTTGATCAAGCCTAAGAATTCTTGCAGTGCTTTGACGGTCGAGGGCTTGGGGAAGTTCTGAATGGCTGCTACATTCTTCAGGAGTGATGCGGTGCGATATGAACGCTACTTCGTTGGCGACAAAGGTACACTTGTTGTACCGGACTGAAAGGCCGTTCTGTTGTAGGTGGTTGAGAACCATGCCTAAATGAGGGAGGTGTTCCTCATGGGAGGAAGAGAACACAAGTACATCGTCCACATAATATACACAGAAGGGAAGGTCCCCTAAGATGCCATTCATGAGACGCTGAAAAGTAGCCCCTGTATTACAAAAGCCTAAAACAGGAGTAATTGAAGATATGCGTACTGAAGATGGTAGTGATGGTGGTCTTGAGGAAGTCCTCTGGATTCATGGGCACCTGATAGTACCCTTTCATGAGGTCAAGCAAGGAGAAAACTTTCACTTTGGGCAAGGTGGAGGTCATGTCAGCAATGTTTGGAATGGTGTAGTGATCCGTCTCTTTCTGCAGCTTCAGGTGTCTGTAATCCTCACACAGACACAGAGAGCCATCTTTCTTCAGAAAGATGTGTAGGAATGACGACCGTAGGCTTGAAGACTTTTTGCAAAGCCCATTTCTTTCTTTTACACGAATATTCGTTTAGCAGCTGCCAAACGATCCGGCACAAGATCTTCTTAATCTGGCGAACACTGGGGAACCCCATCATCTTGGTATGGTGATAAACATCGTGTTTTAGGGCAACCGTAGGCGCTTGACGAAGTTCTGGATGGAAAAAATCTGGGTACAATGAGAAGAGGGTGCGCTGATTTGGAGAGCAAGGTCAGAGGGGGAGGGATGGAGAGGCATCGAAGAGTATGAATCTACGTTGACTAACCGACGGGAGCTGTAAATGGTAGAGGAAATCTACATCATTGATTGGCAATGTGATGTCAGCAATGAGAACTTTCAAATATATTTGGTGCTTCCAAACAATAATGAGATAGTTTCCTAACTGTGTGTGGAAATTGCACATCCGTTGGCAGCTACCAGGGGGATGTTGGCAGACTTAGACAGACTACGTTATGTCCTGGAGAGTGGTCTCGGCAGAAGAGAACGGCAAGCACCAATGTCTAACAAAAATTTCACGCCCGTACCTGCGTCATGTGAAAAGAAAAGATTAGTGACAGAGTAGGTCACCACCACAAGCAATGGCCTAATTACACGTGTTTTGGCCACTGGCAACCATTTGCCCATTTCTTCACAGCAACCCTTAATTTGGAGTGGTAGAAGTATAATTGTGGCCAACGAGCATCAGGAAGTGGCTGGAAAGGTCCTTTGTTAGGGCATAAGTGAGGGGTGGTATTTGAGGGTAGTGGGTGGCTTCGTCGGTGCTTCGGCATGTCACAGGGTTGGCATATGTATTCTATTGCATTCACGACAGCTTTCGTCGATGTTGAACAGTTGTCGACTTGATCAGGAGTGGAGGCATTGATGGAGGTCTAGAAGGTGGTGAAGTGGATGTCCATAAGGGTGTCGACTTTGGTCATTAGGTCCTTCATGGGCAAAATATTGTCATCGGGGATAACAGAATGTGTAGATTCAGGTCGGTGCCATACTCAAAGGGCACGGAGTAGATTCATTTTACGAGAGAGCTGTCTGTAGCTGGTAGTAGGTGAGCGATACCGGTCATTTTCCTGAGGGCAAGCAAAGCCTCACAACGGCTGAAAAAGTTTCGCTATTTGACCAGTCTGTGATGACGAGTAGTGCTCAAGGTGATATGATTGGAGGACATCGTACATTATTGCCGTGTCGGAGTCAGGCAAGCGGTCCTGCTGCTCACATTCCCAGTCTGGAGAGTCCCGAGCTGATTGGTGATTGGCTGAGGTGCTCACCAGGAGAATTTCAGCCGCAGACAAGTTGCTGGGCTGCTGATCGTCGTCATCCTCATTGTTGTTAGCGAGCAGTTGGGTGGTGTTCCTACGGTAGTAGGGAAGGAAGAACATCTCTTGCTTCATATTAAGGTTGGGCTTCTCTTGCTGAATGAGCAGGTCTCATAGATCATGAGCCTTCTGTTGTCCATAGCATTTCTAATGATATTGATATTTTTAATAATATCCTCATGTACGATGTTCTTGTGCACAGGGAGTCATTTTATTATAATGGACGGGGTCAGGTCATTTTTCATGAGGAGGAATCTTGTTCTTGAAGTCTAGTAGTAGATAATGAAACTGACGTCAGTGTCTTCTTGAAAAGACCTGAATTTGTTATTGATAACATCCCTTGTGGCCTTTTCGTGTTGCTGGTATCGTCTTTGGAGTACAGGTTGACTCTAAAATCTGTGTTACCGGTGCTGGGCTCGGTCTCATATCATTTGTCCATAGGAAGTATGAATTGCTTAATGGAGTAATCGTTGTTCACGAAGACCTGGGTAATCCTATTCTGCTCCCTGTGGGTCTCCATCCAGGAAGAAGAAATATAGAGGGCCCGACAAATGTAAGCTCTGAGTGTAAAGTTTGTCTGTCTTGTTAACTTGTTATGTCCTGTTGGCATGAGGTTTTGTATATAAAGGAGAGTGTTCTATAATAATATAACTCAGTTGATTGCATTCTGCCTTTGAGTTCACAACCCTCTCTTGGCACCGTCACATTGGTGACCCCGGAAGTCGACTCGCTCCCACTGCCTTCCACCCCCACCTCCCTCGCCCCTCCATCGTTGGTACTATGGTGGACTCTACTACAGCAGTTGGCGCTGCGACCGCCCCATTGAAACTTTCACCGTTCGCCAGCGGAGAGGCATTTGCTTGGTTTCAGCCCGCAGAAGTCCAGTTTCACAACAATGGCGTGACTCGCTTAACCACCAATGCAGATTATGTTCTCGCGGCGATACCCGAGGATACCTTCACGGAAATATCCGACTGGCTTTGTGAACAAGGAGACAAGCCAATAGCATATGACGCCCTCAAAACATACCTTCTGCAGCAGTACTCGCCGTCACCAGCCGCCCGTGTAGCAAAGCATTTTCAGCTCTCGCAACAACCGTTGGGGGACCAAAGGGCTTCACTTGCCCTCAGGGAAATGACCAGTATCGCTCGCCTTCAACCTGCCGCAGACGGCTCTCCTCGTGAGGTGAACCTACTTCGTGCCCTTTGGATACGCCGTTTACCCGGACCTATACGCGCTGCCATACCCGATGTCGATAGTTTACCCATAAAGGACTTGATGACCAAAGCCGACGCCCTTATGGACAGCCACTTCAAGACCTCCATCAACGCCTCCACTCCTGACGAAGAGGATGCCTATTCAACGTCAACTGAAGCTGACATGAATGCCGTAGGACATACAAGCCCACACCGTGACGTGCCGAAGCAGAGACAAAGCCGACCACCACCCACCAATCGCTCGCGCCCCAACAAACGACTTCTACAGCCACTTACTAACTCACATCCGCCGCAGTTTTGCTACTACCACTTCAGATTCGGGGCAACTGCGAAGAAATATGCCGAGGATTGTCAGTGGCCAAAAAACGTGTAAGTATGCCATCGCTCGTGGCAGTGGCATCCCGTGTTTCTAATCTTTTTTTTTTACAGGATGCAGGAACGGGCGTGCGATTTTTGGTAGACACGGGTGCTTGTCGTTCTCTTTTGCCAAGGAAACTCTTCAAGACACGACGTAGTCTGTCTACATCTGCCGACATCCGCTTGGTAGCTGCCAACGTATCTGCGATACCCACCTACGGTTACGAGAACCTCACATTATCGTTCGGAAATGGTAAATTCAAATGGAAGTTTCTCGTTGCTGACGTCACCATGCCAATCCTCGGTGCGGATATCCTCTCTCATTTCCACCTTCTGGTCGATGTCGCCCACCGACGATTGGTCAACGCAGACTCGTACTTGTCGACACCTCTTCAACCCGCCCCCTCTAACCTCGCTCTCCACATTAACGCACCCACGGATGTCTACGCCCACCTCCTCACGTCGTACCCGGAAGTTTTCCGTCCAGAACTACGCCAAACGCCCACGGTTCCTGCCAAGCATGGTATTTATCACCATATCAAGACGACGGGACCCCCAGTCTTCGCAAAATTCAGACGTCTGGCACCCGAACGATTGGCAGCCGCCTAACAGACGTTCGCCGAAATGGAGGAAATGGGCCTTTGCCAAAAGGCCTCCAGCCCATGGTCGTCACCCTTACACATCGTTCTGAAGAAAGACGGCTCCCTCCGTCCTTGCGGGGATTACAGGCGCCTGAACATGCAAACAGAACCGGATCACTATCCCCTCCCAAACATTGCCGACGTGACTTCCTACCTGCACAAAGCAAAGGTTTTCTCTACGCTCGATCTCCTGAAGGGGTATTATCAGGTGCCTATGAACCCAGAAGACATCCCCAAGACTGCCATCACCACTCCGTTTGGTACATACACCTTCAATTACTCCTGATTTGGCCTTCGTAATGCTGGAGCCACGTTTCAACGTCTCATGGATGGCATCTTAGGGGACCTCCCTTTCTGTGTATGTTATGTGGACGACATAATTGTGTTCTCCTCCTCAAAAGAGGAACACCTCCGTCACCTGCGCATCGTGCTCGACCGCCCGCAACAAAACGGCCTTGTAGTCCGGTACGACAAGTGTACCTTTGGCGCCAACGAAGTGTCGTTCTTGGGGCACCGCATCACTCCTGAAGGCGTCCACCCCCTCCCTGAGAAGGTAGCAGCCGTTCAGAACTTCCCCGTGCCCTTGACCGTCAAAGCTCTGCAGGAATTCTTGGGCATGATCAACTATTATCACCGTTTTCTGGCAGCCATTGCCGCCACTCTTGCTCCCCTCTACGCCTCCCTCAAGGGCAAGCCGAAGGACCTGAAGTGGGGTCCCCTTCAAGAAGCAGCCTTCTGCAATGCAAAGAAGGCCCTATCAACTGCTGCGGCTCTCACTTTTCCTATCCCACACGCCCCTCTCCTTCTCTCCACCGATGCCAGCGACGTCGCTATTGATGCAGTACTCAAGCAGGTGGTCAAGGGCTCGCCCCGCCTATTGGCCTTCTTCAGCAGAAAACTGTCAAAGGCAGAATCGGGTTATTCTACCTTCGATCGAGAATTGCTGGCGGTGCACTTGGCTGTCCGTCAGTTTCGCCATTTCTTAGAAGGTACGCCCTTCGTCATTCGCACAGACCACATGCCTCTGGTGCACGCATTCACTCGACAGTCTGACGCCTGGTCCGCCCGTCAACGCCGACATCTCTCCGCCGTGGCTGAATACAATTGCACCCTCCAATACGTCCCTGGGAAAATGAATCCCGTTGCCGATGCCCTGTCAAGAAACACGTTGGCTGCCGTTCAACTGGGATTGGATTACAATGCCCTGGCTGAAGACCAACGACAGGATCCAGAGTATCAAGCTTGTAGGACATCCTGCACGTCCCTCCGTTTGGAAGACTTTCCCCTCGAAGACTCCAACACCACCCTCCTCTGTGACGTCAGTACTGGTAGACCGCGACCTTGGATTCCTGCTCCCATGCGCCGACAGGTGTTTGATTTCATTCACGGCCTTTCACATCCCTCGTGCCGTTCTACTGCACACCTGCTGAAGGCAAAGTTCATTTGGCATGGCATTTCTAAGGATGCTAAGGATTGGGTCCGCGCCTGTACTTCTTGCCAAACTTCCAAAGTACATCGACACACGGATTCAGGAGTGGGCACCTTTCCTCAACCTCAGCGTCGTTTCGAACACATTCACGTCGACGCTGTAGGCCCCCTACCCACATCACAAGGACATCGTTACCTGTTTACCGTCATCGACCGCTCCACTCGTTGGCCTGAAGCCATTCCCATGGAAACTGCAACGTCCGCCTCATGTACATCTGCCTTAGTCTCTGGATGGGTTTCAAGATTCGGTATCCCTGAGCATATTACTTCTGACAGGGGAACCACTTTCACCTCTTAATTGTGGACGTCATTAGCGAATCTCTTGGGAATCACCCTACATCAGACAACGGCCTACAACCCCGCTGCCAATGGAATGGTTGAACGTTTTCATCGCACCCTCAAAGCACCTTTGATGTCCCGTTGCAAGGATTGCAACTGGTTTACTCAGCTTCCCTTGGTCCTCCTGGGACTAAGGACCACTCCTAAAGACGCCCTCGACGTCTCGGCAGCTGAAATGGTGTATGGCAACCCGTTGGTCGTCCCTGCCGAATTTTTTCCTTCTACAACCTCCTCCGACGATCTCCAGCGCATACGTCACGTCGTGGGAAAATTCACTCCGTGCCGCCAGACTTACAAGCCCCCAGCGAAGCATCACATACCAACGGACTTGCACTCTGCAACGCACGTCTTCCTGCGCAACGACACCAGCAAGTCACCACTAACGCCCCCTTACACTGGCCCTTTCCTTGTGATCCGACGCAGTCCAAAAGCATTCCTCCTAAAAATTCGGGGCAAAGAAGACTGGGTCTCCATTGATCGTCTAAAACCTGCTTATCTTCTGCCAGATGACCCGCCTACAGTTCGCCTCTCTAGATCAGGGCGCCTTATTTAACATGTTCAGTATGTC
>NC_090741.1:95590507-95595507 GCF_036898095.1 Palaemon carinicauda | reverse complement strand
AGAAGTATCACTATTTAAATTTGAGGTCAAGATGCAACCTTAGTAGGATAAGCAGAACACTCAAAGCACAGAGGTGAGGTAAGTTGTGATTACTGGTCCTTTTCCAGTAATGTCTTATTTGCAGGTCAAGAAGTGACCACAAATTGTCTTTAAGAAAGCCTTTGTTCACGTTCCAGCTATGAAACCTTTCTTTGGGTTAATATTCCACATGGTTTTGAGAGGTCTACACAATACGTAGGCAATGTTTAGATAATCGAAAGGCCTTAAATGGCTTTTGAGATTCTGGTGTTTGGGGCCAGGCAGACAATTCGTTCTTAGTCACTCTATTTATTAGCGTAAAATAATATTTTTTTTTCTAGAAGCGAATTAAATACCATATACGCCGATTGAAAGTGGGAATAAAAGTACATCCTATCATTGGTGGTATAATGCAAATATATATATATATATATATATATATATATATATATATATATATATATATATATATATATATATATATATATGTATATATATATATATATATATATATATATATATATATATATATATATATATATATATATATATATATATATTCATAATGTCACACACTGATTCAACTTGGTTTACTGAGTTATTCAATGTCTTTTTTTATTCCTTTTATCTTCTATATTTTTTTTTCGTAGGCATTTTTCTCACAACTTTCAGTTAAGGCTGTAACTTTTCAAATAATAATAATAATAATAATAATAATAATAATAATAATAATAATAATAATAATAATAATAATAATAATAATTAAATAAAAATGAACAATTATTGATATTCATTTATCTTCTACGTATCTATTCAACAAAGGACTCTTTACTCATCTTTTTCAGTAATACTACAACAAATAAACATTCTAAAACTTCACATTTTAATCCATTATAACGAATGATTTTCTATTTCTGAATCAAATAACAGTAACCATTCACAGGTGTTACTTTCACAAAAAATTAGGGATAATTATGAAGGAAAAGAAAATATATGGGCATACTTTGGGAATCATCACTGAGATATAAAAAAAGTAAGAACTTTTGTTCAGGGCAGTCTTTCAATTAAGGTTACTTAATCATGCTCTTAATTAGCCATGTATTTGGAAAATTTTCATGGGAATGTAAATATAAATATGGATGAATATTCACTTGTTTTTAATATCAATTACAGTGGGTGTTTTCATGTATTACACGTATCTGAATTCGTCCTTGTGTAAAAGTGAAATCAGATTTCAGAGAAAACAGCCCCAAGTTACAAAACAGTTACACAAATATACATAAAATATGCAAGAATGTTTTGGAACAGAAGTTCGGGTGACGGATATTCTATGCAGATCTAATTTGCCTTCTTTTTAAAGGTTTAAAAATCGCTCATAAATAGCAGAGGACAGGGACTTTGGCAATACCTAAGGAGACTGACCTCATAAACATATGATCAACGCTAAAGAACACTATCCTCACCGTTAAAAAAACCGTAATTTTGATCGGAAATTCTTCGTAAACATATACTGTTTTTCAGCCGCATTTCAGTAAAATACAGGCGACTGTAATATTTATCCCACCTTTTTTTGTTATCTTTTACGGGCAGCATTTATTCCGGGATTTTTACCGATTTTACTGCAAATTTTCAATATTGCACCCAAGCAATGACCAAACGGGTCAGGCATTGGCTGCTGATGACTCAGCATGTAGACCTACAGGGTCCCTTAAACCCCCGTCCTTAGCTCACAAGGATGGTGAGGTTGCAGACACTAAAAGAAACTATAGAGCTTGAGCGGAACTCGAACCTCCGTCCAACAGATTGCTAGACAGGGACGTTTTTAATAGGATTAATAACTTTCCTTGCTTTTTTTTATCGTATTAATACACTTATCTTTCACAATATTTATTCATGACCTCCATGTTGGGTTGACCTCTAACATCTTTCAGATTTAATTTCACCTTTATTTTCTTCAAGCAATTGTCAAATAAGGAAATCCTAGCTTCCATACCATCGGCCTTTTGCTCTTAGGATTATAAGAAATTCATAAGACTAAATTTACCCAATGTAATAAAGAATGAAGGGTATTATGTCAAAAATTAAAGGTTTAAAGGCTGCTTATGAATGACAGAGGCAAGGGACAGTGACATTGCCATATCAAGCATGGCAATGCCCTAGAGACTGATCATATGTATATATGATCAGCTCCCAAGCTAGGACATGGAGGGCCAGGCAATGGCAGTTAATGACCCAGCAGATAGACCTATAAGCTCCCCCAAACGCCCCATCCTTAGCTCACAGGGATGGTGAGGTTGCAGCGAACAAAGAAACTAGCGAGTTAGGTCGGAACTTGAACCCCAGCCTAGCTTTCACCAATCAGGGACGTTACCATATCAGCCACCACAACCCCTGAAGAACTAGAACAATAGTGCCTTAGTCTCTGTACTATGGTCTTCTAGTGTCTTGGGTTAGAGTTCTCTTGCTTGAAGGTGCACTCGGGCACGCTGTTCTGTCTTGTTTCTCTTCCTCTAAATGTTGTTACTCCTCTTGAAAATTTTATTTTTCTTGTTTCCTTTCCTCACTGGGCTATTTTCCCTGTTGTAGCCCCTAGACTTACAGTATAGCATCCTGCTTTTTTAACTAGGGTTGTACCTTAGCAATTAATAACAATAATAATAATAATAATAATAATGATAATAATAATAATAAGAATAATAATAATAATAATAATAATAATAATAATAATAATAATAATAATAATAATAATAATAATAATAAACAGATAAATAAATAGCCATAATCAGCAAAGAAAAGAGACTCAAAAAGTTGAAAAATGAAACGAAAAAGATTAATAGAAATATCTAACACAAAACACCTGATCTAATTAGGTTTCGATGTTTCCCGAATTATATAATAAAACCCACGTGCCGTTTGGCATAATGCTGTTATGCTGCATAACCTAATTATCATCTAATTTAACGTAGTTACGAAGATAACGCTATTAGCTTTTGATAGGGCCAAATCATCACATGATATAACTCAATCATCTGTTCGCAAAGCAGAAAAATCTCTTTAGAGCTTTTTTTTTTTTCATTGAAATACTTTTCTTTTTCTCAAAATGTTCTGCAATTTATTTTTTCTAAATCGAGTTATGGCTCTTGATTTTGTTACCATGCAAAATATGCAAAGGAAAATTGAAAAAATATTTTTTCTTTTATCAAATGCACCTTTAGATTGAAACGGTAGAAATTCTTTTAATAATTTAGTTTATTTTCTAAGATTTTGTTAAGGTTAATGTCATCATTAATCAGTCTGAAAAGAAATAACATAGATGTTATTTATATCGATATCATCTGCAGAATTCTTCTCCCTAAGGTTGAGTTTGCTGATCCTCGAAACATTGTCAACAATTGTACTAATTTTTAATGTGTGTAAAATAAACAATAAAATTAATTACTTGACATATCTCTCTCAATGAAGATGAAGGATATACACTCAAATACTTGCTGTACTAGAGGGGCATTCAGTAGAGCGCAGACCTCCCCCACAGCAGCTTAATTCTCAGCCTTGACCTTAACATGTATTAATTGGTGTGGATTTTCATACACTCAAATATGAACCAAGTTTGAAGTCTCTGGGACAGCAATGACCAAACTTATGGCTGATTACGTGAATTGGACATTTTGCTTGACCGGGACCTTTAACCTTTAACTTCCAAAATTAAATCATTCCAGCTTTTTACATGGCAGTTAATTCCAGCAAGTTTCATTACTCTACGATTAAAATTGTGGTCAGGAAGCTGCTCACAACAAACATACACAATAACAAACACACAAACACGGACAAAACATAACCTCCTTCCAACTTCGTTGGCGGAGGTAATGATAACGTATTTTTTGTCAAAATTCACTACATCTAAAAGTAGTAATATCCAAGTAAACTTGAAATATTATCAGTCACGATATACAGGATTTCATGTAATAAACTCATATCCGGATTAATAGACAAAAACTAACCGACCCTTTCATGAACGATATCTTTTTATTCCAGATCCTAAGACGTTTGATTACTATGACTTATTTTTAATGAATAAGACTATTGATATAGCGTAATCACTAATAAAACAATTGAATGTTGTCTGTACTCTGATTAATAAATACAAATTATCATATGTTTTTCCCCTGGTGACTCCTCTAATTAATGTT
This sequence comes from Palaemon carinicauda, assembly GCF_036898095.1. Taxonomy (NCBI): domain Eukaryota; kingdom Metazoa; phylum Arthropoda; class Malacostraca; order Decapoda; family Palaemonidae; genus Palaemon; species Palaemon carinicauda. The sequence continues at coordinate 95,591,302 of NC_090741.1, read as the reverse complement.
GTCCTTAGAAATGATATGGAGCAGCTGTTATTTTATTAATGATATATAGATGATACTGTTATTGCAACAAACTATTATTCAAGACATATACAAACCTACAAGTAGAAAAAAAAAAATCGTCAAAGCTAAACTGCCTCACAGTAAACTCTCCCTATAAGAAAAATTTAAAACGGACAGAATAATGAATGAATAACAAACAAACAAGTGTATATAACAGCAATAGACAACAATATGAGTCATGATAAGTACAATATTGTAAAGTGGTATTACTGTCCTTTAACCTATGAGTAGGCTGCTGATTACCATAGTGTATGGTAGGCAAGATTCGTGGAATTCAAGACGTCTTAGCAAAATCCCTTCGATAAAGGACATATTATCAATGAACTGCTGGTGAGGTGACTTACTACTTTATCAATTTACTCTCTCTCTCTCTCTCTCTCTCTCTCTCTCTCTCTCTCTCTCTCTCTCTCTCTCTCTCTCTCTCTCTTTCTTTGTCTATGACTGGGTGAAAAGTAATTCTTTTAAATATGCTGATTTCGGATTGCAAGAAATTTGGATGGAGATAAGTTTAACTGGTCTTTTAAATGTATTTTTATTTTCATTAACCAAAATTAATTATTCAAAATGGATATAAGACTAAAAAACAATAGGGAAAACAATAATTTCAAAATCCTAAAACCTTTTGAATGTTGCAATTTCCATTATTTGTTTTGGTGGCTTTGATTGGAATATCAGCTAAATCCTCAAATCACAATATCATGCATTTATATACAGTATATATATATATATATATAT
>NC_090741.1:95578007-95580507 GCF_036898095.1 Palaemon carinicauda | reverse complement strand
CTCTGTTTCGTACCGTGGCCTGTATGTTTGTGAGCTCGAGTTCAGGTCAGCTGCGTCCTCTTTCCTTCCCAAAAAAAAAAGCGTATCTTGGTGCGTAGGCCTACGGTCTTGAGGTGCCAACTCTCATTTAGGACAGGCTCAAAAACCTTGTGCCTTGTGAATTTCAAGCAACACACTTATTTAGAATACAAGGAGAAATCTTGCAACTCCAGGGGGCAAAGATAATCCTAATTCTAAACAACTGGCATACAGAATAAAAATGAAACTAAAAGGTAATTTAGCAAGTCGGGCTTACGTGTGTGGACAACCATACCTCCTAGACTAGCAGACTTGAGTTGTAATTAAGAGATTTAAAATACTGTACATAAATACTTACGGTAGAATAATGTATACATAAAACACAAAAGTATTAATCTTGGGACACTCTTAAGAAAGACACATTACTCACATTTTTCCCTGCCGTGACGTCACGAACAATAACAAAGTCTACGTATAAACTATGAAGAAGAAGAGTAGTGAAGAAAATTCTTCACAATATATACACACACACACATATATATATATATATATATATATATATATATATATATATATATATATATATATATATATATATACATAGATAAATAGATAGCCAGGAACTTACCCTTTATTATATAGGGGAGATTACTATTCAAAACATGCAAACAATAACATGTAAAACTCCACTATCCAAACCCAAGAATGAAAACACAAATAAATCCAAAACAATTGTAAAACTACAAAAACATCAAGGATGAATGAGCGAGGAGATAAACGCAGGTCTGCATGAAGACCTTTCATTAGCAACCATCAACAGACCTTTGAAATGAAAGACTCAATTTTCACACGAATTCTTCAATGTTTTGCAGTTGCTAATCCTGCATAGACAGAGTAATCCTCTTATGCCAACAGTGGGATTGAATTCATAAAAGGGTTTCCATTTTATCTTCTTTGCGAGCAGTTATCCTGATTTTCACATTTACCTAGAGAGAGAGAGAGAGAGAGAGAGAGAGAGAGAGAGGAGAGAGAGAGAGAGAGAGAGAGATGAGTGTTAAAAATGGGTATCTCGCGTAGTTTTTCAACATTTATTCACAATACGATGGCTAAAAAGAAAGAAAGTTGAACAAAGAGAAGCTAGAAGAAAATGAAATAGAGAGAGAGAGAGAGAGAGAGAGAGAGAGAGAGAGAGAGAGAGAGAGGAGAGCGAGAGAGAGAGAGAGAGAGAGAGAGAGAGAGAGAGAGATGGGTGTTAAAAAATGATTAACCGATAAAATAATTCAACATATTTTTCACAATATGATGGATAAAATGAAAGTTTAACACAGAAGTTGGACAAACAAACAAAATGAGAGAGAGAGCGAGAGAGAGAGAGAGAGAGAGAGAGAGAGAGAGAGAGAGAGAGAGAGAGAGAGAGAGAGAGAGAGAGAGAGACAGAGAGAGAGAGAGAGAGTTTTCATCCTACGTCTTCACCATTCTTCAAAACCTGACACTGCTGAATCAACAGTTCTCGTATTTTATCTTCTATTTACAACACTAAACATGACGTTTCTTTAACAACACCATTATTCTTTCTTTTCTTCTCTTCTAAGAAAGAACATCAGCCAGGATTAGAGTTAATCCTTTTCTTTATATTTTATTTAACTTATTATTTCTTCCCTTGTATCTATTTTTCCCAACTTTCAAAACAAACACTAAAAAAAAAGGTCTCTTAAATTGAACCTTTTTGATAGCGATAATTCCAATAAATTTAGGTATATTATGATTGTTTCATTATCATTATCCAGTCACCTAACATTTTCTATGTTTTTCTGCAGCCTTTTAATCTGCATCTTTTGAAAAAATGAAAAAAAAGCTACTTTGCAGTAAAAAAGTTTAAGAAACTTACATTTTATGACCAACATTATTGGAGTTGTTGTGTAGGATGCCAGAGGCATTCTCAAGTTATGATAATAACAATAATAATAATAATAATAATAATAATAATAATAATAATAATAATAATAATAATAATAATAATAATGATGATTATTATTATTATTATTATTATTATTATTATTATTATTATTATTATGATTATGATTATTTGCTAAGCTACAACCCTAGTTTGAAAAGCAGGATCCTATGAACCCAATTTCTCCAACAAGGAAAAATAGCCCAATGAGGAAAGGAAATAAGGAAATAAATAAACTATATGAAAAGTAATACTCAATTAAAATAATATTTTAAGAACAGTTAACAACATATCGGAAGCTGGCCTTTTTACTAATTTTCAAATGTTTATACAAGTTTGAATCTTTTTATGAATGAGTTTATTTATATTTTGTTTTTCTAGAATTATCGATTCGTCCTTAATATTTGCATTAATTTGCTTAAATGATCCGCCATTGATGTTATAATGCCTAATAATTATGAATCACCCATTCATTCATTCTTAAACGGACCAAAATAATGTTGAGCATTGCCAAAAATAAAGTAAAAA
>NC_090741.1:95568007-95573007 GCF_036898095.1 Palaemon carinicauda | reverse complement strand
TTATTTTGTCAAAATTTAATCTAATCTGGGACTACCCCAGGTTGGGAACCCTTGTCCTCCCCTATCTGGTTCTTTACTCGCTGCACAGTACACTTCCTCTTTTGTCGGTATCTTCGTAATTTCATGTTATCTTCCAGTGTGTTATTCGGTAATTATTTACTTTGACCTGTCATTCTGTAATCTTAATTTGCGTGTGTCATTTTGTAGTTTACCAGTTCCAGAGCGATAGACATATTTTTAATTCTTATTGTGTTACTTTGTATTCTGAAATTTTTTAAAATGCTTTTTGGCACTTTGGTAGTTTTATTATGTTATTTGGTATTCTAATTATTTCAGTCTTTTTTCATATCCTGTGGTTTCCAATTACTTTCCATATCATGGGAGATTTAGTAATTTTTATATGACGCTTCTACTTCTTAAAAAAAAAAATTACTACCTTTTGAGAAGAAAACTGACGGTGTAAAGACGCAATTCTTTCACAACTTTTCTTGTGGTTGATTTGTGAAGAATATCTCTAGTAAATATTCCAGAAAAGACTATTAAAACCTAGAAAATAAATACAGTCAAAATCGCGACGAGCTACGAAGACATAGTAAATATTAAAAGGTGTAAGGAAAAAGAAGGAACAATATTTCAAGGAAATGCTTGTTTGCATGTGTTTTCTTCAACATATCACAGGCAAAAAAATCATATAATGCATTTAAAATAAGGCATAAAGAAAAAGAACGAGAATTTCTGAGAATTAAATAAAAATCAATAGAATTCATAACAAATTGCTTTTGTAGCAATTCATTCCTTTGGGGGATACTTCAATTTCCCTTTTCAATACTCTAATGTGCGTCAGTTTTCATCAGGCTAAGTTGTTATTTGTCCTAAATGTTAATTATTCATTATCGAATAGTTCGCATTTAACATGCTAAAACGAGTAAGATAAAATGTTCCAGAACCTTTTTGTTTTTTGTTTTTCTATGAGGATACCTTTCCCATTTCAAGGAAACTGGACGCATATTGTGAGAACCTGGGAACCAGGACATCACGTGACTAGAGAACTTCACCTTGTTAGGTCTGAGGTGAATAGGTGGTATGGGGTCCAGTGCGATATAATTATGAGTACATTTTTCATCAAGACATTGATTTCTGCAGATGTTGATTGGATATGTGGCCCCAAAACTAAATAGCCTTTAACTGACCATAACTTTACAGCAATATGGTGCACCACCACTTTTAGGGAGTGTACGTTCGTTGATTCCTAAAACTTAAAGACTGGTGGATTGCAAGGGATGGCTGAATTTTCGGCCCATCGTAAGTGTCATTCACCTGGACTTCTTTCTAAGGGGTTATGATAACTATATCTGAACAACACTGATCTAAAATCAATTATGCCATTGCCACCATCCATGTGGCTATGCTACTGGGAATATAATTTACGGTTTAAAGTGCTGCCTGAGTGGGGCTCAGCATTATGCAAGCTGTTCTGCTGCTCAGATCCTAGGTCAGGTGAATCTCTAGCTGACTGCTTATTGGCTGAGGTGATCGTCCGAAAAGTCTCAGTTAAAGGCAAGCTGTCAGGCCACTGGTTGTCGTCGTCCTCGTTGATGTTGGTAAGACATTGGGTGGTGTTCCTATGGCAGGAGGGGAGGAGGACCATCTCTTGAGTCGTGTAAGGCATGCAGTGCTCATGAAAGAAGAAAGGTCAGAGCGATTGAGACGCTCATTTACAAGATAAATGCCACTGAGGGTGCCATAATCTTCAAGGAAATCTGCTTAAAAGAAGATCTATCTTTAAAAAAAGTCATTATTAGTATAATTATCATTATTATCATTATTATCAGCTAAGCTAAAACCCTAGTTGGAAAAGCCAGATGTTGTAAGACCAAGGGCTCCAACAAAGAAAATAGCCCAGTGAGGAAAGGAAATGTGTAAACATAGAATAGTGTGATCAAGTGTACCCTCAAGCAAGAGAATAGCTAACCCAAGGCATTGTAAAACTTTGGTACAGAGGCTACGGCACTACGCAAAACTAGAGAACATGCGCACCAGGGACTGACTACTCTGCCTCTCCCTACCAAGGGGCAGGCCGAGTCCAAAGTTAAATGCCTTGCAATATGCTGTTGGGCGTACCGAGAAATACACACACACACACATATATATATATATATATATATATATATATATATATATATATATATATATATATATATATATATATATATTTAAATATATATATATATATATATATATATATATATATATATATATATATATATATATATATATATATATATATATATATATATATATATATATATATATATATATACAGACACCTGGTCTTTATTATATAGGGGAATTATTATTATTATTATTATTATTATTATTATTTTCATTATAATTATTATTATTACTATTATTATTATTATTATTTATTCATATACATGTTATCCAGATAACTTGAACGAAGAGCGAGACAATAACCTTTAGTAGTGTATGCAGCCTCTCCCAGTAAAGCACAATAATGCCTAAATCAGGGGGGCGGCAACCTATGGCATGCGTGCCAGACTTGGCACGCGGAGTGCTTGTTTATGGCACGGCATTTGATATGGAGCAAAGAAAAAATCCTGAAAAATACTGAGAGAGAGAGAGAGAGAGAGAGAGAGAGAGAGAGAGAGAGAGAGAGAGAGAGAGAGAGAGAGAGAGAGAGAGAGAGAGAATGTGCATTGTGCATCATTACTTTTATATTTATGGTTTTCATTATTTACTTTATGATTTAAATTATTATATTTTTCTATCTATCTATATATCTATCTTCGTTTCCTTTCCTATGATATGTGCTGGTCAGCACAAATACGATTTTGCATGTCTTACTCCAGGATCAAGTAATTTCCCCGATCAGGTCAGATTAGCTGCCTAAGTATGGTCGCTTTTAGAATTCCTTGAAATTTTGATTAAGCTACCTGAGTATGGCCCATTTTAAAGCTCTTTCAGATCTTGATTAAGCTATCAGAGTATGATCCCTATTTTAATTCATTGAGATTTAGATTAAGCTACCTGAGTATAGTACCTTTCATAATTCCTTAATATTTTGATTAAGCTACCAGAGTATGACGGCTTTCATAGTTCTTTGAGATCTTGATTAATTTACCCGAGTATAGTCCCTTTTATTATTCTTTGAGATCTTGATTAAGCTACCTGAGTCTGGTCCCTTTTATAATTCTTTCAGATGTTGATTAAACTACCTGAGTATGGTCCTTTCTATAATTTCTTGAAATTTTAATTAAGCTACCCGAGCATGGCACCTTTTATAATTCTTTCAGATCTTAAGCTACCAGAGTATGATGCCTTTTATAATTCCTTGAGATTTAGGTTCAGTTACCTGAGTATGGTACCTTTTATAATTCTTTGAGATTTTGATAAAGCTACCTGAGTATGGCCCCTTTTATAATTCTCTGAGATCTTGATTAAGCTACCTGAGTTTGGTCCCTTTTATAATTCTTTGAGATTTTGATTAAGCTACCTGAGTATGGTCCCTTCTGTAATTCTTTGAGATGTTGATTAAACTACCTGAGTATGGTCCTCTCTATAATTCCTTGAGATTTTGATTAATCTACCAGTATATGGCCCCTTTTATAATTCTTTGAGATCTTTTTTAAGATACCTCAGTACGGTCCCAGCTGTTTCAGTGAGTGTTAATTGTCGCCATGGCTAGTGGGGAAAAAATCCAGCAAGACGTCAGATTATTTCAGACATCACGGACAAATGACTTTGGATTTAGTCAGCATAATGATTGAGCTGTGTGTGCTCTCTGCTGTGAGAAAGTTTTAAGTTGCCCATTGAGTGTTAAACCACACTTTAAAACAAAATAAAAGCAGGCTTCCAAGGATAGTACTGACAAATCTGAAGTTATTAAGAAAACAGTAACCCTCTGTGAGAAACAAAGTAATATGTTCAGAAACCTGAATGCTAGCAAGAACAATTAAACTGAAGTCAATTAAAACTAGCTTTGTTTAATGCCAAACATGAAACGACTTTTGGTGATGCAGATTTTTCAAAAGCAGCTTTCCTACAGTGCTCTGATGTTTTATTTGATATTATATCAAACAAGCAAGCTATCATCTCAAGAATTAAAGACATATCTGTCTCAGGTAGAACCGTGGAGGGACGTATTTCTGAAATGGGTAATGATAATAATAATAATAATAATAATAATACAAAAAAACAGCAATTGGTTGATTCACGAAATGCATATGTGTTCAGTGTGCCCTGGAGGAAAGCATGGATATCAATGGTATTCCCTGCTTGGCTATTTTTGCCAGGTATAGTGACACAGAGGTACACGAGGAGCTGAGGCGTCTTATACTTATGGATAACAATACCAAGGGAGCAGACATACTGAAGGCAGTCACTGACCATTTTGAGAACTGAGAGGAAGACATAGGAAAATTTTTCCCATTACAACAGATGGTGCTCCTGGTATGGTAGGAAAAAATAACGGCTTTGCAAAAACGGTTGAGGCTAAAATTGGGCAATCCATTCTGAAATTGCACTGCATAGTTCATCAAGAAGATTATTTTTATACATGAAGCACATGCTAAGCTCCATCGCAGCAGGCTTACAACGGATCACTCTGAAGGTTGTGTGAAACTCAGTGTCTAAAATTCACTCGGAATTTTAATTTTAGCCTTTGGGAAGCAAGGGCAAGGATCTCATTGACATGGTGAGGTATAAACTTGATATATAAGACATATTTGATACAAAGAATATTAAATGCAACAAAATAAGTGCATTTATGGTATATATGTTCAGGAAAATACAATATAATTATATTGGATACTACAAAATGAATAATTATATTGTCAATGTTCCTCTATCATGCTAAAAAATAACAACTGGCACGCAAGGTAGTGAAAATAATGGTATTAATTATCAAGAGGCACACTGACTTCAAAAGATTGCCGACCCCTGGCCTAAACTGTAGCAAGTCACTCTGGTCCTAAATTCGA
>NC_090741.1:95555507-95563007 GCF_036898095.1 Palaemon carinicauda | reverse complement strand
GAGAGCAAACAAGATACCGCTTGCCGAAGATTACTTATAATTGCAATTGGAAATAGACGAGTTCTCCTGAGCGAGTCCCCAACATAATAAAGAAGAGAGGTATTCCCTGGTCCCATCCTAATTAACCGCTGCACCGCACCGAGTTCACCAAACTCTAAGTCTAAATGCACTGACTACTCGATTAATTACTTGGTCTTCGTCTCTCTCTTTGGGGTTTCCTGTTCGTTTAAGACTGCGATGTGAAATGCACCGAATTTGAAGGTTTTCAGATGAAATCGGGCGTGATATTCAAATTGCCTTTTGTACGGTCAAACTATTGAACTTTGAGATCGATTAGTATTGACAGGAGGGTTCTTATTTGATTTAAACTGTTGCGTGAAATTGAATTTGGTATTATGAAATGGTTTTAAAAAAAAGTTGAGCTATGCATTCAACTAGAAGCTGCTAGATGTAAAAGACATATTGATAGATTGTAGTCGCTTACTGCAAAACCGATATGTTATATAAATTAATTTCAAACTTTTGACATTCTCTTGAATCTTGTCGTTTTTTTTTTTCTTTCTTTTTTTTCTGAGAGAGCATGTGGTCTAACGGGTTTAAAATACTAAGGGAAGTTCTTCCCAAAAGGGACTTAGTAGGGAGAGGAGAGGATGTTGTAAGAGGACCAGATTCACTGGAAGTATAATTATTCAAATTACAAGTCAAGATGAGAACTCGGTAAGATAAGCAGAACACTCAAAGCCCAAAGGTGAGGTAAGTTGTGATTACTGGTCCTGTTCCAGTAATGTCTTTTCTGCAGGTCAAGAAGTGACCACAAATTGTCTGTAAGAAAGATTTTGCTCACGTTTCAGCTATGAAACCTTTCTTTGAGTTAATATTCCACATGGTTTTGAGAGGTCTACACAATACGTAGGCAATGTTTAGAGAAGCGAAAGGCCTAAAATGGCTTTTGAGATTCTGGTGGTTGGAGCCAGGCAGATAATTCATTCAGTTATTCAATTTATTAGCGCAAATTTTTTGTTTTGTTTTATTCGAGAACGCAATATAATACCATTCACGCATATCGAAAGTGGGAATAAAAGTACATCCTATCATTGCTGGTATAATGAATATATATATATATATATATATATATATATATATATATATATATATATATATATATATATATATATATATATATATATATATAATCTTACACATCAACTTAGCTTATTGAGTTAGTCAATGTCATTTTTTATTGCTTTTATAGTGTTTATGTTTTTTCATTAGTATTTCTCTCACAATTTTCAGTTAACGTTATAAATTTTCAAATAATAATAATAATAATAATAATAATAATAATAATAATAATAATAATAATAATAATAATAATAATAATAATAATAATAATAATAATAATAAACGCGTAAATAAATAAAATGATCATACTAAGTTTCAAATATATATTCTCAAATTTCACATTTTAATCCATTATAACTAATGATTTTCTATTTTTTAATCGAACAATAGTAACCAATCACAGGTGGTACTTTCATATAGAACTGCTGATAATTATGAATAAAAAGAAACTATTTTGGCATACTGTGGGAATCAACCCTAAGATATGAAAAAAATTGAGAGCTTTTGTTCAGGGCAGACTTTTTAATAAAGGTTACCGAATTATGCTCCTAATTAGCCATGTATTTGGTAAATAAACCTTTTGTAGATATTTTCATTTTGTAACTTGGATCTTCCTTTGTTTCTATAAATATACACATCTCCATAATCGGGTTTGCGTTTGTAAACTTTCATGAGAATGTAAAAATAAATATGCATGAATATCTACCTTTTTATTTTTTTTAATATTAATTACAGTGCGTGTTTTCATAAATGCATACTGTATTAAGGGAGAAAGGTATTACACGTATTTGAATTTGTCCTTGTGTAAAAGTGAAATTAGATTTCAGCCACAAGTTACAAAGCAGTTCCACAAATCTTCATCAAATATGCAAGAAAGTTTTGGAATAGAAGATCGGATGTTACTTCTTTTTTAAAGGTTTAAAAGTCGCTCATAAATAGCAGATGATAGGGGCTGTAGCAATACCTAAGGAGACTGACCATAAAAACTTATGATCAGTGGTCAGGGACCCTATCCACACTGTTAAAAAAAACCGTAATTTTGATCGGAAATTCTCCATAAAAATATACTGTTCTCAGCCACATTTCAGTAAAATACAGGTGACCGTAATTTTCAGCCAACCTTTTTATTATTTTTTTACGAGTTGGTGACCGTAATATCTCTTTTAAAAACGATAAATGCCTGGCAACATTTATTCCAAGATATTTACCATTTTTTTTCTGCAAATTTCTAACATTGCACCCAAGCTAAGACCAAGGAGGGCCAGGCAATAGTTGCAGATGACCTAGCAGATAGACCTATAAGCTCCCCCAAACGCCCCATCCTTAGCTCACAAGTATGGTGAGGTTGCAGCGACCAAAGAAACTAACGAGTTAGAGCGGAACTCCAACCCCAGTCTGGCGTTTACCAGTCAGTGACGTTACCACATCGGCCACCACAACCCTTGAAGAACTAAAACAATAGTGCCATAGCCTTTGTACCATGGTCTTGGGTTAGAGTTCTCTTGCTTGAAGGTACACGCGGGAATGCTGTCCTTTCTTGTTTCTCTTCCTCTTGTTTTGATAAGGTTTTTATAGTTTAAATGGGAGATATTCATTTTAATGTTGTTACTCTTCTTAAAAAATTTATTTTTCTTGTTTATTTTCCCTGGTGAAGCCCCTGGACTTAAAGCATCATACTTTTTCAACTAGGGTTGTAGCTTAGCAGGTAATAATAATAATACTAATAATAATAATAATAATAATAATAATAATAATAATAATAATAATAATAATAATAATAATAAACAAAGATGTGAAATAATCATAGTAAGTTTCATCCTTCACGATGCCTTTGGCCATAATCATCAAAGAAAAGATACTCAAAAAGTAGAAAATGAAACGAAAAAGATCAATAGAAATATCCAAGGCTAAATACCTGATGTAATTAGGTTTCGGTGTGTCCCGAAATATATAATAAAACCCACGTACCGTTTGGCATAATGCTGTCATGCTGCATAACCTAATTATCATCTAATTTAACGTAGTTACGAAGATAACGCTATTAGCTTTTGAGAGGGCCAAATTATCACATGATATAACTCAATAATCTGTTTGCAAAGCAGAAAAATCTCTTTAGATCTTTTTTATTTTTTTCATATTTTCTTTTCTTTTTTTAATCTAAACGTTCTGCAATTCTTTTTTCTAAATCGAGTTATGACTCTTGTTTTAGTTACTATGAAAAATATGCGAAAGGAAATTGAAACAAATATTTTTTTAATCAAATGCACCTTTAAATTGAATTGGATGGAATTCTTTTAATAATTTGGTAGATTTTCAGAGGTTGTGTGAAGGTTAATGTCATCATTAATCAGTCTGAAATTGGATAAAAAACTGTGAGTCATTGAAAAGAAAGAATATAAATGTTATTTGAAATGAATTAAGTAAATTTTTCACCTTATCGTTCCTGCTTCGTTCACATTTAGGAAACTTAAGCGAGATCATGATAATCATGATAATTCCTCGTGCATGTGATTATACAGGGGATAGAGTGCGCATTCTGCTGGGTTGTAACTATAATGGAGGTGGGCAATGGATTATGTCACATCTCAAAATGTATTTGAAAATCTGAAGGTTTATGACCTTTGGAGTCACCCTTTCCAAAAGGAATACTGTAAACGTTTTAAGTAAATAAATAAGTACTACTACTACTACTACTACTACTACTACTACTACTACTACTAATAATAATAATAATAATAATAATAATAATAATAATAATAATAATAATAATAATAATAATAATAATAATAATGATAAAAATAATGTGTTTGGGATTATCGCCTTTATTTTTGAGGAGAGAGATCTGTCAAGTAATTTCTTCTCTCCTTTATTTTACAGGAAGTAAAAACAAGTACAATTGTTGATAATATTCAACAGGATCAAGCAATCCTTATCCTCAGGTGAAAGCATTCTGAACAAGGTAAGGTGAAGTTAAAAATTTTGCAAAAAACTGGCTTTTGGTCTCAAGTCAGTTGAATTCTCATAGTCAGAGACGAAATTGATACCGTCGATCTCTTTTTTGGCTGTGATGCACTCTGAATGTTGACTGCACCAAGTCCGGATGTCTCACCAATCAGCTGCTGCGATTATGAATAGAGGGTTAATGTGAGTATTTACTTTTACAATACATGGTGATTCAGGCGGAGAGCTAAGTTTTTTGTGATCGAATAAGAAGATCACCAGGCCAAATGAAATATCCAGGCAGGTTGTCTCCATGCTCAACTCCATCTTCAGGGTTTCATCACTTAGTAGCCTTGAAGTACTGGTGGCATCAGGCTGTCTGTGGCTGGTATGATAAACTTCTCCAGGGTGGTGGTGAAGGTAGGTTTATATAGCTGAATTAGAACTGCTCACAGGATATTCAGACATCTGCTGTCTGGGGTGTTGCCAATAATGCAGGTGTTTCCCATGATGTGCTTGAAGGCAACATTCTGGTCATGGACTTGTAGGATGTGAGCCTTGATATCCCCCTCAAAGATGTGACAGAATAACTGCTTAGAGAGATACATAGTTGTTATTCCATTGTAGTAGCCAGGCCATATTCTGTGTGGGTATCTACATTGCCCCTTGCTGATTAGTAGCTGGGAAGATATATGGCAATGGCTCAGTGTTCAAAAGACCTGGAATAATACCAAGTGAACCAGTTAGAAGTCAGCTTCGCTGTGATTTAACAATATGTTTACCAGTTCAGATGAAAGTCCAGGCAGCCTGTTGTCATACTCAGCTTCATTTTCCAAGGTCTGTTCTGTGGGCTGCCTCGAAGTACGGGCAGTGTCAGGCTGTTTGTTGGTAGGCAGGAAAAAACATCTTGGGTGATATTGTGGGTGTTTCTCCTACAGGGTTAGGTTGCCTTCCAGAATGTGCTACTTGGTGCACCCTTTATTAATGTGACAGATACATAGTCATTATTCCAATGTAGGAAATGGTACACCCTCGGACAAAGGACTTGTTCTAATAAACAATGTTGGTCCTCCTCAAATGGTACTGCTTAGGTGGGATTGGGGAGTTATCAATGTAATGCTATTTGTTTTTAGTTGTCTGATCGTAGTTAACGAATTTAGGGGACTTACCACTGTCCAATGTGCTGATATTTCCACCGAAAATCTCCCTATAGATATGACTATCAACACAAAGAATGGCAAATGTGTACAGGAAGTTTATGATGATGCTTCTTTGCCTCTCAAAAGCTGTCCTTTGTTCACTCCTACAAGTTTGTTCTAAAAAATACCCTATCATGAACCATGGGGGCCAGATGTATCTAAAAAGCCAGCGACTTGATGGGTTCCCCTTTAGGAGTTCTGTTCGCGAACATGGGAATTGCAAAGCAGTCCGTCTTTTCTCCTGGACGTCTTTTCACCAAAGAAGTCCAGGATCTACGTAGGATACTCTTGACATGTAGCAGTTTTAACTTTATAATGGTTGCTGTATGTGTCAGTCCTATTTACCCCAAACTTAATAGCATTGGTCTCTGCCTCAATGGAAACAGTGAATGACCTTCCTGTTACTTGACCAGCAGTATCTGGGCCTTTGTCCTGCAGGTCATTTCCACTGTTCTACTTTAGGCCACCCATGAGAAGCTAGATCGAGTTGTCAGGCTTCTGAACATCGGCTATGCCATCAGCCATGTCCACAAAGAGGTCAGGAAAGCACTTAACAGTTAATATGAAGACACCCAGCCTGAACCTGCTAAAAAGACAATTCACTTTTTTTTTTACAAGGGTTACCTGTATTGAAGCCATTTAAAGGATGAGACTGCTATGAATAAGATTTTCAGAGAATGACAGAACAGTGGAACCTGGTACAGCTCTTAAATTTGTCATCTATACTCAGATGGTGATAAGAAAGAACTTTATCATGAAAAACAACCCTACACCACCTATGCTGGACCTTTTAAGGAGGACTAATGTGGTGTATCAATATATATGCTGGAACCAAGGATGTCCCAATAACTACATTGGTGACATGAATATGCATATGTCCAGTCAAGTATTCAGTTATGTCCAGCAGGGGACCACTAAGATGCCCATATTGCAAGCGCATGGCCAATACATTACCTTCAAGCAATTCATAGAAAACACCAGCATTATTGGCAGCGCTCCAAAAAACAGATGTCTTTGTATCCAGGAAGTAGTTGTTATCCACCAGGAGAAACACCGCCCAGGAAGAGTTTATCCTGCTAACCAACAGACAGCCTGACACCACCCATACTTCAAGGCTACAAATGGATCAGACCATAAAAGATGAAGTTGAACTTGAAGACAGATTGCCAGGATGCTCACCTAGCCTGGTGAACATCTTGGAAAATCTCACCAAAACTGACTACCTGCTGGAATCACCTGATACCAGAACATTCCCACAGTGAGCCGTCTTCGCCTGTCCCCCCGGTAGCTGATCGGTGCAATATTCTGACTGGGCCCAGCATTACCTCAAAAGTTCAAAAGTTCATCACGACCAATTAAAGAAGAGATAGACTGCACCAGCGCCTCAACTCCTGATTTGGACTAGTCAATGAGAATTCAACTAACTTAAGACTACAATCCACCAGATTCATATACTTATTGGAATATCTCGATATCATCTGCAGAATGCTTCAACCTAAGGTTGAGGTTTGCCTGATCCTCGAAACACTGTCAACAAATGTACTCATTTTCAATGTGTGTAAAATAAACAATAAAATTAATTACTTGACATATCTCTCTTTATGAAGATAAAGGAGATACACTCAAATATGCTGAACTAGAGGGGCACTTATTAGGGCACATATATCCACCATGGCAGCTTAGATCTCTACCTTTTGGTTAACCTTGACTTTGATTCTAGCATGTAACAACGTAGTCCAAACTTATAGTTGATTACGTGAATTGGACATTTCCATGGCCATGACCTTGACCTTTGACCTTGACCTTCCAAAATTTGATAATTTCCAGCTTTTCACATTACACTTAATCCCTGAAAGTTTTATTACTCTACGATTAAAATGGTGGACAGGAAGTCATTCACAAACAATCACACACACACACAAACAAACACACAAACAGGCGAAAACATTACCTACATCCAACTTCGTTAGCGGAGGTAATAATAACGTATTTTGTTAAAATCAACTACATATAAAAGTAAAGATATTTAAGTAAATCTGCAATATTATTATTATTATTATTATTATTATTATTATTATTATTATTATTATTATTACTTGCTAAGCTACAACCCTAGTTGGAAAAGCAGAATGCTATAAGCCCAGGGGCTCCAACAGGGAAAATAGCTCAGTAGGGAAAGGAAAAAATAAAAATAGAATATTTTAAGAAGAGTAACAACAATAGATATATCCTATATAAA
>NC_090741.1:95543007-95550507 GCF_036898095.1 Palaemon carinicauda | reverse complement strand
AATAGGAATCAAGGGGGAACCGCAATATATGGAAGAGACATAAATCAAGGAAAAGTCTGTGAAAAATACAGCAACACAGAATGTGAATTGATTGCGGTAGAATTTGAATTTGAAAAACTAGTGAATATTGTAGTTTACAGACCCCCAAACACTAAGGAGTTTGACATAAAAATAGAAAAAATAGATGATATATGTAGAAACCATAAAGACTGGAATATACTCCTATCCGCAGATTTTAACTTTAATTTCGTGGATTGGAAAGAACGGATAGAAGAAAGTGGTTGTATGTATACAAATAAAAAAGATAGTAATAGTAGCGCAGAAGATAAGAGGCAATTTGAAAAACTTCAAGATATGCTATTAGAACATAATATGCAACAAATAAACCACATTCCAACAAGAAAGGAAAATGTCCTAGATCTAGTATTTGTGAATGAGGTGAATTATGTTAAAGAAATAATAGTGTATAACACGAGAATTTCAGACCAAAATGTCATAGAATTGATAGTCCATTCCAAAGCAAGTGATTGCAGAATTAATAAAAGCACAAAACTTTGGGAAGGATATGGAAAATATAATTTTTACAGTAAGAATATAAAATGGTCAGAAATAAATGAAGAACTGAATAAAGAATGGAAAAATGTATTTGTAAGTGATAATATACAGGTAAATACGGACATACTGTACAAAATACCGGAGAAAATTGTTGAAAAATATGTACCGAAAAAAAACAATAAACAAAAGATGTGCATACCAAGAGACAGCAGGATCTTATTTCAGAAAATTAGAAAGTGGAAGAAAAATCTTGCAAAAGAAAAAAATGTGTGGAAAATGAAAAAATAAAATGTAAGATAGAAAATGCAGAACAAAAGATTATACAGTCGAAAGAAAATGAAAAAAGGGACTTAGAAGAAAGGACACTTCAAAATATAAAAAGAAACCCCAAAGTACTTTACTCCTATGCAAAAAAGATGAATAAAGGGAGATTAGAAATAGGCCCTCTAAGAATTGAAGGACGGCTAACGAATGAAAAAAAGGAAATATGCAACATATTAGCAGAAAAATATAAGAGTGAGTTCACACCAAGAATTGTGAATGAGAATAATGAAACAGAAATGAGAGAAGAAAATGTTGAATATCTAACGGATATAGATATTAATGAAGCAGATATTGTCACGGCTATAAACGAAATTAAAAATGGATCGGCAGCCGGACCAGATGGAGTTCCAGTGATTTTGTTAAAAAAAACTGCAAACACTATCGCGAAGCCGCTTGCAATACTGCTAAGACAAAGTGTAGATATGAGCGAGATATATGTTAAACATAAATTAGCTTATATAACCCCTATCTTCAAAAGTGGATCAAGACTAGAGGCAGGCAATTATAAACCTGTTAGTCTAACATCACATATTATGAAAGTGTATGAGAGGGTAATAAAAAAGAAAATAATGAACCATTTGGTTAAAAATAATTTGTTTAATATGGGTCAACATGGTTTCCTGCCTGGAAAAAGTACACAGACCCAACTGATAGCACACTATGAAAACATATACAAAAATATGATAAATGAAAAAGACACAGATGTGATCTATCTAGATTTTGCAAAAGCCTTTGACAAGGTAGACCATAACATATTGGAGAAAAAAATGAGAAAGCATAATATTGTGGGAAAGATAGGAAAATGGGTAAAAGAATTCCTGCAAAACAGAAAACAGATATTGGTTGCAAATGACGAGAAATCAGATGAATCCCAGGTAATATCTGGTGTGCCACAAGGTACGGTGTTAGCTGCACTGCTGTTTGTTATTATGATCTCAGACATAGACTGTGATGTTGAAAACTCCGTAGTGAGAAGTTTCGCCGATGACACAAGAATAAGTAGAGAAATTACTTGTGATGAAGATAGGAACTCACTACAAAGAGATCTGAACAAAATATATGAATGGGCAGAGATAAATAGGATGGTATTTAACTCCGATAAACTCGAATCAATAAATTATGGAAACAGAGAAGGAATGGTATATGCATACAAGGGACCTAATAATGAGAAAATCACAAACAAGGAAGCAATTAAAGACCTTGGTGTAATGTTAAATAGGAATATGTTATGCAACGACCAAATAGCAACACTGTTGGCTAAATGTAAAGCAAAAATGGGAATGTAATTCAGACACTTTAAAACAAGGAAAGCTGAACACATGATTATGCTTTACAAAACTTATGTACGTAGTACACTCGAGTACTGCAATGTGATATGGTACCCACACAACCAAAAGGATATTGCACAAATAGAGAGTGTACAAAGGTCCTATACTGCTAGAATAGAAGAAGTTAAGGACCTTGACTACTGGGAAAGACTGAAATTTTTAAAACTATACAGTCTAGAAAGGAGAAGAGAACGCTACATGATAATACAAGCATGGAAGCAAATAGAAGGAATTACTGAAAACATCATGGAGCTTAAAATATCAGAAAGAGCAAGCCGAGGTAGATTAATAGTGCCAAAAAATATTCCAGGTAAACTAAGAAAGGCGCACAGGACATTAATCCACTACGCACCAGCATCGATAATGCCGCGACTATTTAATGTGCTGCCAGCTCATCTAAGAAACATATCAAGAGTGAGTGTAGATGTTTTTAAGAATAAGCTCGATAAATACCTAAGATGCATCCCAGATCATCCAAGACTGGAAGATGCAAAATACACCGGAAGATGCATTAGCAACTCTCTGGTGGATATACGAGGTGCCTCACACTGAGGGACCTGGGGGAACCCAAACAAAAAATAAGGCAATAAGGCAATAAGGCTCTCTCTCTCTCTCTCTCTATTTGTTACTGTGCACGTATATATATATATATATATATATATATATATATATATATATATATATATATATATATATATATATATATATATATATATACATATATATACATATATATATATATATATATATATATATATATATATATATATATATATATACATATATATATATATATATATATATATATATATATATATATATATATATATATATATATATATATATATATATATATATATATACAGTGAAATACATAAACATCATTATAAATACAACAACAAATACAGCCGTTTGTAGACCACTATAGGACAAGAGCTTCAGATATGTCCTTATGCCTGGGAATGGCCTTAATCATCTTCACACTAGCCAATGCAGATCGGTTATCATGGGAGACTTTAATCTGACCGCTCACATCAAACCAACATATTATTATTATTATTATTACTATAATTAATATTATTATTATTATTATTATTATTATTATTATTATTATTATTATTATTATTATTATTATTATTATTATTATTATTATTAAAACTATTATTATTATTAATATTATTATTATTATTATCATTACGATTATTATTATTATTATTATTATTATTATTATTATTATTATTATTATTATTATTACTTTACCCACGTTAAGATATCCCCACGCAAAAAGTATGTGTATGCATATTTTAAATATATATACATATATATATATATATAAATGTATATATATATATATATATATATATATATATATATATATATATATATATATATATGATAAATTTTGCACATTTTTACGTGTTTTTCATATTCAAATAAGCCATATATATTTTGATATATTAATGTCTGGATTCTCTTAACGACCTCGGGATCAGAGCCCCAGGCGAAATCTCACAAAGACAAGAGCTTGGCTCCGGCCGGGAATCGAACCCTGGTCGGCAAGCTTATATAGACCAAGGTCTATAGAATACAAGGTCTACCCATCAGCGGCCCAAACTGTGTTCTCTACTGCGCAGGCTAGCCATGCGGTTATTGATGACGTCACACCGCCCCGTGGTCTGATTTATCAGCCTTTGTTTTCCGGTATTTACTATTTTACAGTTTGCTTACAAGGAAGCTGATGTTCAATATTTCAATCTTTCTTCCATTTCTACGTTAAATAGTTGTGTTAGTATATGTTGGATGTCGAACCATAAATTTTAAAGACCGTTATCAAATTATTTAAGGACAAATCACAAATAATTTTGAGCGTGTTTCCACCTAATGATTTGATGAAGGCAGCATTGCCTAAAAATGTAGTTATGACTAAGATTCAGATACTCTTTGTGCTCTAAAAATTATACTATCATTTAGATAGAACTAGCGAGTTTTCCTGTAATGTTTATATTTAACGACCTAGGTCCTACCAACGGTAGTCTATGGAAATCTCTAAGCATAATTGTGCATAATTCGATGATTGAAAATCCAGCATCATCGATCGCGTTGTTTGTGTCTTTGCTGATGCTCCACATCTCATGAGACTAATAAGAAACAATTTCTTTGATAATGGCTTTCAGCAAAGTGACGGTGATTTTGTCCACTGCTCTTCGCTAAGGGAACTTATAATGTAAAAGTGATCTGAAAATATCACATAAATTTGGAGAAACATATAAATGTCAGTGGCTTTCAGCGTATGAATGTAAAATTAGCTGTACAATTGATATTAGAAACAATTACGAAATCGCTTAAATATTTCTGTAGCAAAAGATTATTTTTAGATAAGCATTGGGAAGAAATAAGTCAATTTATCTCTGGAGTTCCGTACGATACAAAGATGTTCAGAAATTAATACGGGTTGATCTTACAAAATCAGGATGATTTCATCAATTGCAAGACACCGAGTAAAATCATTGAAGCTAATGGGAAATAATTGTCTTTATTCATTCCAAATAGGATTGGCAGTTTCTAGTGAATCTTTGCCAATATTGTTAAAAAGGAGAAAATTATATTTAATAAATCATTTTATTGACTTATAGAATGAATCAAGAAGGACTTGAACATTTCCTTACCTTTTTGTGATAAATGGAAGTCTGCTCTAGCACCTAGCGTTAGATACAGTTAAATAGTATCTATTAGAGAAAGACAGTTACCTTATAAGGTCAAAATATAATACAGATCCCAATTGTAAAATAGATAACTTAACAGCTAGAACCTTTTATATTCTTGATAATAATTCTCTCTCTCTCTCTCTCTCTCTCTCTCTCTCTCTCTCTCTCTCTCTCTCTCTCTCTCTCTCTCTCTCTCTCTCTCTCAAGATAAAGATGAAAAATCGCTACAACGGGATCTAAGGCTATATGCGATGATATTTTGTCTGCCCGATGAATGCGACGGTGAAGGAAATGATGTTCCAAAAGTATAGGGGAAGTTGATAATTGGACATATGGATGATGCAAAATAGAAAGGTCTAGACTGTTTCGCCGTTCCATTGCCCTCAAGTTTCCCTAATGCACAAATCTGTATTAAAGGGGGACGATTCGTGGGCAGGTATAATTAGCTCAGCAAATAAGGAATTAGTGAAGGCATCAAAAGAATTTACTGATCCGATAAAGAATATTGAAAAAAAAAAAAATAAAAGTTATCACAGAGTAGTAAAAAATAGCATTAGATATTCCTAATAAAATGGGATTACCACTTTTAGTCACTTATTTTGTTCGTTGACGAAATATTTTTAGAATAATAATATTAACTAAAAGAAATAACTTCTGCAAGGAAAATAACTATTAAAGTTAGAAGATTGTAAAATGTAATAATCATGATCACTTATTTCTATTATGTGTTTGTACAACTTTATTTTAATAGATATTTTTAAGATTTAGTTTTGAGTCATTAGTAAATGATTAGTTTAGAAATGTATCTAAATATGCATGCACATTGCTTAATTGTACATTTGGTGAAACAATATTTCCATAAAGGATTTGGATAATATTTGTTCTTTTCTGATATGCGACTTTTTAAACCATTTTCCTTAAAAACTTTCTCACAGGAAGTATTTTGTAACGAAATTTAGTCATCAAAATAGCTTATAATATTAATTTTTTTCTGAAATAGAAATGTTATTTTCATTGGGATAATGAAGAAAACTGAACTTTTGCAAAGCAAGCTAATGCTGAATGGTACTCTTTCGCGGGCCAATGGAGCTCTGTGACGTCACGAAACTTACCCCCACTTAACGTTTACCCCTCTAATCCCCGCTAACCCCCAATTTACCTGCGCGTGGGTAGACCTCGTATTCTATAGACCTTGATATAGACAGTGACTAGCCCATTCGTGGCCGAATGGGTTAGTCACTGTCTATATAAGCTTGCCGACCAGGGTTCGATTCCCGGCCGGAGCCAAGCTCTTGTCTTTGTGAGATTTCGCCTGGGGCTCTGATCCCGAGGTCGTTAAGAGAATCCAGACATTAATATATCAAAATATATATGGCTTATTTGAATATATATATATATATATATATATATATATATATTTATATATATATATATATGGTTGCTTTTATATATAAGAATATATATATATATATATATATATATATATATATATATATATATATATATATATATATATATATATAGATAGATAGATAGATAGATAGATAGATAGATAGGTAGATAGATAGATAGATAGATAGATAGATATATAGATAGATAGATAGATAGATAGATATGCGGTGTGTACCTTAAAAATGGCTAAATTCTTCACTATTCAGAGTAAAACTTAAAACTATTCTAACCCAGAAGCTTTTGTTTATTTTCCTAAAACTACCTCAGAAATCAGGTTCGAAAATCCTCAAGCCCAAAAACAGTAATCTCGTTAAAATATTCAACTAATCCAATATAACAAAAAAAAGAAAAAAATACGAAAACTTTTATACGGCAAAGAAAATGCAATTTTTGAGTCCTCTGGTATGACGGGGGTAGGGGGGGGGGTGTCCCCATTTCTGGAAAATTTGGAAATGGGATTATTTCACCAAACTGTGGAAATTGACAGAAAATAATAAAGGATAAACGATGAAGATAAATTACTCGATGATTTTTCCTATCCATTTATCTCTCGGATTGCCTTCCCCATCCACCTACGCAATGGAAGTACTTTTGTAATAATTAGTTCAGGTGAGAAGGAATTGGAAAATATTGGACTAAATAAAAAATTTAAAAAAGTGGGATGATTTTTCATATATATATGGAAAGCTTAGTTTTTTATTGAACTGAACAATTATATCACAAATGTAAAAATAAAAGTTATTCATGTCTTTTTGCAGGACATGGTTTTTTAATAAAGGAGAGGAATAGTGATTTATTTCTATATCTTTCTAATTCTCTCAATAGCACAGAAAAGTGATATATATATATATATATATATATATATATATATATATATATATATATATATATATATATATATATATATATATATATATATATTTCATTCTATATATATATATATAGAATGAAATTTTCCTTCTAAACCGTACACACACATATACCGTATAATATAATGAGAGAGAGAGAGAGAGAGAGAGAGAGAGAGAGAGAGAGAGAGAGAGAGAGAGAGAGAGAGAGAGAGTGTCTGTGTGTGTCACCGAAATGTTACCAAGAGACAAATCTCATTCCACCCAATATGTAAACTCGACAGGTAA